>NC_079437.1:557396-697396 GCF_903798145.1 Danio aesculapii | reverse complement strand
CACCTTAGCAACCACTTAGCAACACCTAAGCAACCACCTAGAAACGCCTTAGAAACTGCCTAGCAACAACTCAACACCCTAGCAACCACTTAGCAATGACCTAGAAACACCTTAGAAACCACATAGAACACCTTAGCAACAGCCTAGCAACACCTTAGCAATCACCTAGCAACTCCTTAGCAACCACCTAGCAATGCCTTAGCAACTGCCTAGCAATGCCTTAGTAACTGCCTAGCAACCACTCAACACTTTAGCAACCACTTAGCAATGACCTAGAAACACCTTAGCAACCACCTAGAACACCTTAGCAACTGCCTAGAACACCTTAGCAACCACCTAGCAATGCCGCAGCAACCACCTAGCAACTCCTTAGCTACCACCTAGCAACCACCTAGCAATGCCTTAGTAACCAATCAGAACACCCTAGCAACCACATAGCAACATCTTAGCAACCACTCTTTAGCAACCATCGAACAATGCCTTAGCAACCGCCTAGCAACCACTCAAAAAACCCTACCAATCCTTTAGCAATACCTTACCAACGGCCTAGCAACACCTTAGCAATCGCCTAGCAACACCTAAGCAAACACCTGGCAACCACCTAGCAACACCTCAGCAACCACCTAGCAATGCCTTAGTAACCAATCAGAACACCCTAGCAACCACATAGCAACATCTTAGCAACCACATAAAACACCCTAGCAATGCCTTAGCAAATGCTCACAACACCTTAGTAACCGCATAACAACAACTTGCAACCGCCTAGCAACACCTTAACAACCACATAGCAACACCTTACTAACTACCTAGAACACCCTGGCAACACCTTAGCAAGCACTCAGCACTCTAGCAATGCCTTAGCAACCATCCAGAACACCATAACAACAATTTAGCAACACCTTAGCAACTACTCAGAACCCCCATCAGCCTCCTAGCAGGAAACATGCCAATCATACTATAAAAATGCTAACATATATGTACTTATCTGTCTGTGCAAACTGTTTCAAACTTCTTAAACTACTTCAATTATTTAAACATTTAGACGACGTCTAGTTACTAACGGAGTCCTTGTAAGATGGAGTTGGAGAGTAGAGTGTTTCTAAGGGTGGTTTGTCAAGCCCACTCACCTGTGTGAGGCACACTCTTTATTTTTTCAGGTTTTCAGCTTTCTTCAAAATATCTTCTTTTGTGTTGGGTGCGTAAACGTTGAGTCAATTTGGATTTTTGGGTGAACTATCCCTTTAAGTAGCAGCGTATTGAGCTTTCTCGGCCATCATAGTTTCTGGATTTGCATGTACGACATCACATAAGCCATATTTCCAAAGAGGCACAGAGAAACCACACACATATACACATACACACCAAATACAGGGTCAACCTTATACAGTCACATACAACAAGAAAAGAGAAAAAGATACACATGTCAGACATGCGTACTGCTTACCGTAGTGCTCTATTCGGTGGCCTGACAAACCCAAGTGAGAAAGACAAAATCAGTCACTTTATTTATCTTTGTGCATGATTTTAATTCACGGCCTCACAGTTATTTCATGTCACGTTTCGGAAGCATCCACGGCTTAAATGTTTGATTTAAAAAGCTTTTTCCCTCAAAGAAAGACAAACATAATGAAAGCCAATATATTAAATGTTACGGATAATTATTTACAGAAAAAATGGATTGTCAAAATGGCCAAATTTGAGTATTAGCTGATGTATGCGAAGTGATTTAAAATTGGTCAAGAATAAAGGAGTCACATTAAGGTCAACAGATATCTTTGGGACTGAGTGATGTAGGGATAAAAATGAAAGTACATGTTTGTATTTAAAAGGAAATGAAGCTATCTTTAATACTTCACGAGCTACAGACATAAACAAATCTGGTAAAACAATTTGTGGTAAATGTTCAACGCAATTCCTTTGATAAACTGCAAAAATCCTTTTTTATTTAAATTTTTTCAAGGCAAGGCAAGGCAAGTTTATTTATATAGCACATTTCATACACAGTGGCAATTCAAAGTGCTTTACATAAACAGGAATAAAAGAAACAAGTATAAGAGAAATAAAAACAAATAATAGAAATGGTAAAAATAAAAATAAAATAAAATAAAAACAGATCAAATGTGTTATAAAAGAATTAAAAAGAAGAGAAAAACATAGTAGTTCGATCTGTCGGACGTAGCACAGTGCTCATTCAGTAAAGGCACAGCTAAACAGATGTGTTTTCAGTCTTGATTTGAACGTGCCTAATGTTGGAGCACATCTGATCATTTCTGGAAGCTGATTCCAGCAGTGAGGGGCATAGTAGCTGAAAGCCGATTCACCCTGCTTTGACTGAACTCTTGGAATTTCTAATTTATTTGATCCTAAAGATCTGAGTGATCTGTTAGGTTTGTATTCAGTGAGCATATCTGTAATGTATTGAGGTCCTAGGCCATTTAGTGATTTATAGACCAGTAATAATACTTTAAAATCTATTCTGAATGTAACTAGGAGCCAGTGTAAAGACCTGAGGACAGGTGTGATGTGCTCTGATTTCCTGAATCTGTTCAGAATTCTGGCCGCAGCGTTCTGGATGAGCTGCAACTGTCTGACTGTCTTTTTGGGAAGGCCAGTGAGGAGGCCATTACAGTAATCCACCCTGCTGCTGATAAAAGCATGAACAAGTTTCTCTAAGTCTTCACTGGAAACAAACATCTGATTCTTGCAATGTTTTTGAGATGATAGTATGCTGATTTACTAACTCTCTTTACTAAGATTTGAACCATTTGAGGACCGTCCCAGACAGCCCAACCCAGTTTTCCAGCCTATCCAGAAGTATGCTGTGATCGACAGTGTCAAATGTGGCACCGAGATCGAGCAGTACCAGCACTGTTAGTTTACCTGAATCTGTTTTTAGGCGGATGTCATTGATTATCTTTATAAGGGCGCTCTCGGTACTGTGATGTGGTCTGAAACCAGATTGATAATTGTCCAAACATGTTTTGTCTTGTTTTTGGTTCAAATATCTGACAATTCTGAAATCAAGAAGCGTTTTCTAGAGAAGCAAAACATATTGTCTTGTTTTAGGAATAATATGGTCATTTTTTTTCCTTAAAACTAGCAAAATAACCTTAAAACAATACATTATTTTTGCTTGTCTAGAAAATACTTCCTTATTTAGCTGGACTAGAAACAAGACATAAACTCTAATTAAGAAATAAAATGTGCACTGTAGAGGGTAATAATTCAATTATAGTAAAAATAAATTATATTCTTCAAAAATACCTCTTTGAAATAGAAAAGAAATATCAATTGTTTAAAAAAAATGACCCACAAATGGATCAAATATGGGTAAAATTCAACATTTCACAGATTGAGTCCTCACATGTCTGAAAATCAACAAGACTGAGACTTGAAAATCGAGTTGACAGAAAGAAACATTTGTTAAGAACCAACGTAAAGAGGAAATTAAAACATGTTTTAGACTTTTTGAGTTCCAGGCAACAGATAAATATTTATTTTTTTTACATTTGTTCTTCAGACATTCTTCCATAAATAAATTAAGTGTGACCTGTACATAAAGTGGTCCACATTTAGTTTTAGACCACTGAAATTGGCAGAAAATTCTACAATTTGGACACATAACTCAGGAATTAAACCATCTAGTCAATTTAAAATTATGAGATAAAAATCTGATTTTATTAAGAACAAAAATCCAAGGGGATATTGTATCTTTAATACGTCTTGAGTGACTGGCATAAAACATGTTTGGCTCTCGCACAGGTACATTTTGAGCAATTACATTGATGATAGAAAGAAACAAGATATCCTTCTAGCTTAACAAAATGTTCTTCTCAAATTTCTCTTCAAATACAATACATATAAGTTGTATAGAAGCCCTTAATTGTTTTGTTACCAAATGAAAATGTGAACTGAGAATGGAGAAAGCCAACATATTTCACTGATAAACCTACTAATGTCTGTTAAAAAAAAAAAAAAAAAAAGATTTTGTTTTATATATATATATATATATATATATATATATATATATATATATATATATATATATATATATATATATATATATATATATTGTTATTTATATATATGTAATGCTGAAGCCGTCTTTTTAAAGTCATTTATAGTTTGCAATTTAGCTCCAAATCTCAATACAAAAAATGGTACATTTATCATTACGTCAATTAATATTTTACTTTCCTCTTCACTCCTTAAAGGGTTAGTTCAACCAAAAATGAAAGCAGTTCCATCCCTTCAAAATATATTCTTTTTGTGAAAAAAGAATCTTAAACAGGTTTGAAACAATTGAGTAAATGATGACAGAATTTTTAGTTTTGGGTGAACTGTCCCTTTAAATACATAAACATGAGCTGAATATACAAATTCATATTTGTTTTTTTTGGAAAATTGAGAAAATACTTTTCCCCATTTTTGAACTGTCATCACTGGTCGACTAAAGTCAATGTATTTCACTAATAAACCTAAAAATCTCTGTGTAAAGAAACAATATAATGTTTCTGGAATCCTAAAGTCCTTTATAGTCTGTAATTTAGCTCTGAATCTTGGGTGAAAACCATCGCTTTGACCCCTCTATACATTATCCGGTACATTTATAATAATGTTAATTGATATTTTGACTTTCTTCTTCACTCCTTAAAGGGACAGTTTTTTTTTTTTTTAATTCTCACCCTGAAGTAGTTTCAACTCTTTTTGGGTTTATTTTTTATTTTATTATTTGAACACAAAAGAAGATATTTTGAAGAAAGCTGAAAACCTGTAACCATCCACTTTCATAGTAGGAAAAACAAATACTATGGAAGTCAATGGTTATAGGTTTGCAACATTCTTGAAACTCAAACAAGTTTGAAACAGGTAAAGAGTGAGTAAACGATGACAGAATTTTCAGTTTTAAACACAATAAGTATGGGTTGTATACTAACCCATATATATATATATATATATATATATATATATATATATATATATATATATATATATATATATATATATATATATATATATATATATATATATTACATGACAAAATGTGAACAATTGAGAAATACTTCTAATTTTTAACTGCCATCACTGGCCCACAAAGGTCAATGTATTTCACTAACAACCCTAAAAATTTCTGTGTACAAAACTGCCTCATTTATCATTGTGTCATTGAATATTTTGATTAAATTTGATTTTCTTTCACCATAAAAATGAGCCAAAAATGAGCCAAGGATTTTGTGGTTGAGTTTACATGGAATGACCCATTATTATTATTTCTATTATTATTATAATTGGAGCGAGCTGATATTAACATCCTGTAAACCAATTCAAGCTTCAGTTGATGGCAAACACACAAGAAAGTTGATTTAATAACAGAGAGAGAAGTGCGCTTGCAGTCTGAAAAGCTTATTCACAACAAATCAAATCTGCTGAAGCTGTGATACCGTCAGAATTATTACGATTGTGCCTTTTGAATGACATCCGCAAACTGCGCAGATGCGATTAGCATAACGTTTTGTTACACAATCCTCCCATTTACAGACTAAGCTTTTAATTTCCTGTCAAGAAACTGTTTTTTGCTGCTTCATTCCCAATCGAATATATTTGGTGAAAGGCGTCTGTGATCTTGAGGAGCGTCGGGGAGTAATGGAGATTATCAACACTCATTTGATGAGGCTAATTACAAAAACTCTTTTCTGGAGATAAAGTCTAGCTCCATTAATTACTCCAATCTGATGTTGTAAACATCATGTTCTTCACACTTCAAACCATCTGGATGAGGAAGACGCTGATTGTATCGAGATGTCAGAAATCAATTAAACTCTGAGCTGCTCACATCGCTTCACAAAAGGCTGATCGAGATTTGCTGGAAATAAAAAATGTTTAACCTTTTCACTGGTGAGTTTAGAATATCTCAACTGAATGTCTCCCTGGAGGGATTTTATTAACAGCTTTAAACTTTTAGGGCTCTATTTTAACGATCTAGGCGCAAAGACTAAAGCTCATGGCGCAAAAGCATTAATCAACTTTTGCTATTTTAAGGATGGAGAAATACGCTCTTCGCCCCTGGAGCATGGTCTAACAGGGTTGTGCTTATTCTCTTAATGAGTTCTGGGTGTGTTTTGAGCATAACGCGCATTCAACCAATCAGACTCTCATCTCCCATTACCTTTAAGAGTCAGTTGCGTTGGCACATTTGCTATTTACACGGAGGACTTTGTAGGTGGAAAAACTGAACGCTTCACTAGCGAGAAAACAGTTAAACAAAGCATCTGCAGCGTGAGGATAAAGAACGAGCCTCCATTGTCTGTATATTTTGATTTAAGCACATAGTAAAGTCCACTAAACATAAAGTGGGACCAAATGTTGCGATCGAGACAGCGCTTAAAATGGCTGACGTCCTGATCAGTGCTCTGACTACTGAACAAGGGGGCTAATTGAGATGCACCCTGTGTTCTGCTTTAGTTTTTAAATCTTAAAAAAAGGCTTTAAATAAGAAGAGTGGCTGGTTTGAAATTCCGGAACTTCCATTCTAAATTCCGAACATTCTAAATTCCGCACGTGTGATGGAACCCTCAGCAGCACTGAAATACCAATCCCAAAAGCTCAAAGGGTTAAACAAACTCACCTATTTTGGGTGTGTGTGAGCCGGTGAGATCCAGGTGGCTGGTGTAGTCGTGCGGATGGTTATCTGTCAAAAAAAAAAACATGGGAAAAAAATGGTGTGATTTAATGTTTTCCACTAAACAAATCTGTCTGTCTGTCTGTCTGTCTGTCTGTCTGTCTGTCTGTCTGTCTGTCTGTCTATCTATCTATCTGTCTGTTTGTCTGTCTGTCTGTCTGTCTGTCTGTCTGTCTGTCTGTCTGTCTGTCTATCTATCTATCTATCTATCTATCTATCTATCTATCTATCTATCTATCTATCTGTCTGTCTGTCTGTCTGTCTGTCTATCTATCCATCTATCTATCATTTTTAATACAGTACATTGTTTCAAATTACTAAATACAAGTCACTTTGTTAAACTGCGCAGTTGAATTTTCAATATAAAAGTCTACGAGTGTCCAGATCAAGCTCCTATTTATTTGTCTGTCTGTCTGTCTGTCTGTCTGTCTGTCTGTCTGTCTGTCTGTCTGTCTGTCTGTCTATCTATCTATCTATCTATCTATCTATCTATCTGTCTGTCTGTCTGTCTGTCTGTCTGTCTGTCTGTCTATCCATCTATCTATCATTTTTAATACAGTACATTGTTTCAAATTACTAAATAAAAGTCACTTTGTTAAACTGCGCAGTTGAATTTTCAATAGTGTCCAGATCAAGCTCCTTTAACTATAAATAAATGAATAACTCTCGTGAATCATAATTACTCTTAATTAACGGATATCTTTTACAGTGCAGATGCTTCCGGGAAAAGAAGAGCTCAAATCTCCCGAGACTGATCAAAAACACACATAGAAGAGTTTCAGACAGAAAACCAATGCTAAATCAACAAGTTCACTATAATAACTGCAGCTTTAAGCCCTTAAAGATATAAAAGTTAAAAACCTAATAAAGCCTTTATTGCTCCATTTCTGCTGAACATCAGCATTTAGTCTTGAAACCTATATAATCTTAGTGATGAAGGGACTGCATGAACACTTGCTGTTTTTGTTTTGGAAAAATTGCAAATGTTTTTTTAACTGTCTTAAACATGTGTCTTATGCTCACTATTAGTTTATTTATTTAATAATAATAAAAACAATAAGTACAGTAAAAACTATTTTAGTGTGAAATATTATTACAATTTAAAATGATGTTTTCTATGTCAATGTTTTAAAATGTTATTTATTCCTGCAATTAAATGCAGAAACTTTAGCATGATTACTTCTGCTGATACAAATGATTAATGTTATTATTATTATTATTATTATTATTATATTTTATTATAATTATTAATTTTGTTTATTATTTTGTTTTCATCATTAACCCTAAAGCAATCGTCACTGGCATAAAAAAAACACCATTATTCATTCATTAATTTTATTTTAGCTTAAGGGGGTTTCACACCGGATGAGCCGCTCAGCACCACGATGTGGCATGCACATAACAGTTGAAAGTATCGCACACCAGATG
Organism: Danio aesculapii; assembly: GCF_903798145.1. Classification (NCBI taxonomy): domain Eukaryota; kingdom Metazoa; phylum Chordata; class Actinopteri; order Cypriniformes; family Danionidae; genus Danio; species Danio aesculapii. Next base: position 689,289 of record NC_079437.1, on the reverse strand, counting down.
CGCACATTCGAATGTTAATTAATATGAAATTATTCAGATGGTACTCTGTGGCGTGTCAGAAATGTGAACAGTGTCCTGAATTGTAGCTGGGCACCGCGGAATTCTAGAATTCTAAAATGCATGGCTGAGCAGCGCATTCGGTGTGCGACCCCCTTAAGTCTCTATTTCAGAGGTCACGGCAGCGGAATAAACCACCAACTATTCCGGTATATGTTTTATGCAGCGGATGCCGTCCAGCCGCAACCCAGTACTGGGAAACAAAACAAAACTTTTGCTGCATGTTTAAACTACTTATTTATATAAGTTGAAACAACACAATTCAGTTAAAGCTTCTTTGGGGGACAACTGAATTGTTTTATGTTCAATCCACTTAAAGTTAAAGTTAACAAGTGACTTGATGGGACAACATGAAGGGATTGTGCGAAACCATCATATTTTATACTGTATATACCACAATTGTGTCATTTAAACAGATATTTAAATTTGGGACAATATTTGGGACAACACAGGAATTAAGGAATTAAGTTAGTTTTTATAAATTTAAGTGAGCTGAACATAAAACAATAAAGTTATCATTAAGTTTTAATTGTGTGTATTTCAGCTCATTTAACTAAGCTGTCTGAACAAATAGCACACATAATTTTTGGAGTTTACAGTGTGTCCTCATGTTCTGGGGTTAAGGATTTTCTAAAGGACGCCTAAAAGTTTGATGCAAGTCTCTTGCATTCGACACAAACGCACTTCAGTGTCATTTACACAATTAAATCTCATTATCCAACGAGACGGCTGATAACAGCAGCATGAAAACCAGTGTTTATAAGTGATTAACATTAGAACATCTGACCGCCCTCAATGCAGAATCAAATCAACACGACACATTATCTGCGTACAATAATCTTCCAGGAGCACTTAGATGGTAAACAACAGTGTCTGCATGATGAGATTCCCTTCATCTCTTAATGCATGATTGACATTACTACTTTGTGTTTCCAGTACAAACATTTAAACGTGCCACATTTACCTCAGAAACAAAATAATATTATATAAAAATTAAATAAACATCCGGATTCTTTAAAGGGCACCTATCATGCCCCTTTTTCAAGATTTAAAATAAGTCTGATGTCTCTTGAGTGTGTGCTTGTGTGTGTGTGTGTAGTTCAGTTCAAAACACCACATAAATAATGTTTTATAACTCTCTGAAACTGACCCTTTTAGGCTTTGGTCCTAATTGTGCAATTTTGGTCACTGTCGCTTTAAATACAAATGAGATTGTGCTCTTTTCAAAAGAGGGCGGAGCTACAAATGCCTTTGTGTCAGCATAGCGGCAGATTCAAAAACAAGACTAATGTCGTATGCTAATGAGGGAGAGATGATCACTAGTGGGTGGGGCTTTCCCTCTCTGATGACACGTACAAAGGGAGAATGTCAATCAGAGTGATTCTGCAGACTGTTTTTATCAAGTGTGATTAAAAAACATAGAATTAATTTATTTTTACCATTAGAAGCTGGTTATTTTCACACACTGTTGCCAGACAATTGTGTTTAAACACCTTATAAATTGATTTTTGCATAATAGGCCCCCTATAAGTTCGTAATGTTGCTATTAAAGAATGAAAATATTTGTTGAAAAAACTGTATTGCCATTTTCTAAATAAACTCTGTAAGGGAAATCATTTAAAAGATTGTAATTTAACATTAAAGTTAGGCTGCTTGAATTCACTACTTGAATTCATACTATGCTAATAATATGTTTAGTTTGCACTGTACATTTATTAATCTTCCCCCATGTTTGTTTTGCAATGGTTTGCTCCGCATGTCATGTGACTGTTTTAAGTTAACGTAGGGGTGAAACATGGATGGAGCAATAACTTTTGACCTGAATCTTATTGTAAAGAACATTCTGATAAACTATCAAAGCGTGATTGAGTCAATTCTGTGCATGACATACATAAAGATTCTTGATACTACAAACTCAAACACCTCAACTGAAGTCCTGAGTTTTCTTTGTTTCAAACACATTATAATATCCTAAATTGTTATCCCTTCAGCTAAAGGGGAGGAGACTATTTTAATATCTGCCCCTAATTATTATTATGTGAACTTTTCTTGACTTTGATGGCAGCTATGTTTAAAGAGTGCATGAAAGTTACTGATGTACTTCCAAATGAAACAGAATAATGAATAGGGGACAAGGCTTTCTTTATTGCGCATCATTCCCTTGTAGAAAACTAACAATAAGAAGGGTGTGGCTAAGGATATTGGTTCAACTGACATCATCAGAGAAGGACCACCCACTTCAAATTCAGAAGCAAATTTTCAGACATTGATTTAAGAGTACCAAAACAAACTTTTTTTTTCAGTGAATTAACTTTAACCTAAAGTGATTTGTAATAGTTTTACTAAACTGATTTCGGTTATCTTTGCCATGATGACAGTACACTGAAAAAAGTGTTGCATGCAAAACTGTTGCAAACAATTTATTTGTGTTGAATTTAAACAAACTAATTAAATTGAGCAATGTTCAACTTAATTTGTTTGTTTAAATTCAGCCCAAATGAATTGTTTACAACCACTTAACGTAAAAAAATTGAGTAAATCCAAGGAATCATCTTTGAATAATTTTTTTCAGTGTACATGATATTTGAGTAAAATTTTTTAAAGACACTAGTATTTAGCTTAAAGTGACATTTAAAGGCTTAACTAGGTTAATTAGGTAGGTTAGGGTAATTAGGCAAGTCATTGTATAAAGATGGTTTGTTCTGTAGACAATAGAAAAAAAAATATTGCTTAAGGGGGCTAATAATATTGACCTTAAATGGGCTTTAAAAATTAAAAACTGCTTTTATTCTAGCCGAAATAAAGCAAAAAAGACTTTCTCCAGATGAAAAAATATTATCAGACATACTGTGAAAATTTCATTGCTCTGTTAAACATCATTTGGGAAATATTCAAAAATCAATTCACAGGAGGGCGAATAACTTTGATTTCGACTCGATGTTTTGTTTATAATTTGAATGTCAATGTACTTTGGAAAATAATGTTGTGTGTTCAAACAGAAGAAAGAAATCATAAACGTTTAGAACCACATAAGTGTCATAAAAATGTTGTGTGAACCATCTATTCGATTCAAAGCGAAATCGATTTATATGACTTTTTTCATATTTACATCACATGTTTGTTCTGGTTTTTAGCATAAACTCACATCAAGCATTTCACAGAACAAGACTTCACATCAAGTCATTTTGCTTCTCAAACGAGCATCTTGATTTAAGAATGTTTAGATGTTTGCGCTGGAAAACAAGGCAGAAACGTTGCGGCGTGAAGCAAATATTGACCCGGCCTTCGCGACTCAAACCACAAAGAGGAAAAAAAGGCATGTTGTGTTTGATGTTAATCAGCTTTCAGCCCATCACAGCTTGTTTCGCTCTCTCTTCCCGTCTGTGGATTTAAGGGTAAAAGCAGAACAGACAAGCACAGATGATTAGGTGCACATCCACAGCGAAAACACAGTCCAATTACACAACGCCGAGTGCTATGCTAAATCTACAGGACCGCTAGAGCGGCTGTCCCACTCAACCGACCCAGCTTTGATCAGGGGACCAATTATCCCGTCTTCACTCTGCTGACTAAATGAACTTGTTTGCTGCTTTCAGACCAAAAGCAGCTCTTTTCTTTGCTTCACACACACACATGGTTGAAGTCCAAATTATTCGCCCTCCTGTGAATTTTGTATATATTTCCCAAATGATGTTTAACAGAGCAAGGAATTTTTCACAGTATTTCCTATAATATTTTTTCTTCTGGAGAAAGTCTGATTTGTTTTATTTCGGCTAGAATGAAAGAAGTTTAGAATTTTTAGAAGCCATTTTAAGGTCAATATTATTAGCCCCCTTAAGCAATATTTTTTGATTGTCTACAGAACAAACCATGGTTATACAATGACTTGCCTAATTAACCCAATTAACCTAGTTAAGCCTTTAAATGCCACTTTAAGCTGAATACTAGTATCTTGAAAAATATCTAGTCAAATATTATGTACTGTAGGGTTGTCATGATACTGGAATTCGCAAGCTGCTTGAACAACGAAGTGAGCTACGCTATTAGCTACTCTACACTGAAAAAAAATTATTCAAAGATGATTCCTTGGATTTACTCAATTTTTTTACGTTAAATGGTTGTAAACAATTTATTTGGGCTGAATTTAAACAAACAAATTAAGTTGAACATTGCTCAATTTAATTTGTTTGTTTAAATTCAACACAAATAAATTGTTTACAACAGTTTTGCATGCAACACCTTTTTCAGTGTACTTAAAATGTAGCTCAATTACACTAAAAGCTACTCCCTGGGAAATGAAGCAAGCGAAGCTTACAGCTACATCTAAGCTATTTTTGCAGTTTTCATTTTTAAATCGAAGCAACTTAAATCCAATAATATCTTAGTGATTAATAAAACTGTCAATGAAACATATGAGGCATAATTATTCAGTTCAACTATTTACTGCAAATAATATGCTGTACTAAACAGAAACAAAAAAAATCCAATAAAACCAGGTGTTACACATTTAAAATACTATAGTAATTGATAGTAAAGGGAAATATTTAGGAATAAGCCTTATATTGTATACATATTTACAACTCTTCATTAATGATATAAACCACATACTGTAGTATCATTAGTAAAAGGACCACAACAACTTAATTCAAGTACTTCACTATTGTGTAGTTTAAAAAAAAATAGTATTTACTATAAATTACTAAGGTATATGTTGCCCTATATGGATGCACTTGGGCACATTTGCTGGACAAACTATAAGTTAATTTATAACCAACTCAACTAACAAACAACGTTTAAAAAATCAAATCAGCTCTAACAAAAGCACAGCATCAGAATTAACGTTATTGCATCTTAACATGTACTTCTCAAGGTATGGTCATGAGAAATCCTGCTTCAGACAGAACTATTTTCCCTCAGTCATCTTTTCAAGCAAATTTCTTGTGTATGACAAATTGGCGACGTCACAGACCAGAGCAAGAGATGGCAGTAACACACCAAAAAGTTTGTTGTAGACCACCGTAAAACAGGAAGAAGAAAACGTCATTCACGCCATCATATGAGCTGCGTCCCAAATCGCATACTTATACACTATTCTACACCATTTTGTAGTATGAATAGTGTAAGTAGTGCGTTCACACTGAAAACTCTAAAAATAATAAGTGCACTTTAGTTACCCGGATGATGCACTTATTCAGCTGGTAAAATGAAGTATGTAATGATGGACACTTTACGCACTCAACGACCGCAGGTTTGCTCAGGTAGCGGTAGGGGCGGAGCTATCGGGTGCACATGTTGGATAACTTTATTTATTTTGGATGGTGAAAGAAAAATTCTCCTATGAGAGTGATTATAGCGCCTCCCGATGGTGAATGCGGTTATACTCATGGCAGGTTTTATTTGATAGTTTGGTCATCTATTTCACTGATTTGGCAACCGTCAAACTTCATGAGAGAAATGGTTTGAATTTCCGCTTAGTAAAAAACATTAGTGCTCCATTTGGGACAACACTACATATATATATACTATGCTGTTGAGTGTGTAAATGCATTAGTACATAGTGCATAGTGTGCCATTTGAGACGCAGCTATGGATTTACTTTCATTGGCTAAACACCCGCCTCACAGCTCTGTGAATGTCGGTGCCGTCACTTATTGCTCTGCTATTGGTAAATGTAGCTTGTGAGGACGCTACTGCGCTACTAGACTAATAAAATAGCTTCGCTACTAAAAAGTTATTTGATTTAGAAAGTAGTGAAGCTGCCATCACGCTACTGAGAAATGTAGTTAGGCTCGCAGCGTCACTAGTAGCAATGCTACTGCCCGCCACTGGGAATATGATAGCAATCGAAATAAAAATTTTACAAAGGTCAATTTTCTGCTAACATCTGAGTGATGTTGAACACGTTCTTAAACCGCACTGATTTGCCCTTGTGTTCAGGTGCTCAACAGAAATGACTGTGATTGGTCGTGAAGGTCATCAGTTTACGAACTCACCGCTGTTTACGGTGTCTAACCACAGATACAGGGACACTTGAGCATTTTAAAGCTGCGATTCATCAGCGGATTGCTCGTATGTCAGCTTATAGACAAACCAGCTGAAGTGACTTTGAAATACTCCAGTGTTCCTGTATTTGTGGTTACACCAAAGAGTTTAGAAGGACCAAGAGTCGACACTCAATAGAACGTTCCATTGCAACAGCCCCGGATTCCGCCATTTTGGAGTGAAAGCGGTCGGCTGTCCATTGGATCTTATTGCTGCCGCGATGGCAAGCAGCTACTTTGTTTTTTATTTATTTATTTAAAAAGCACATTAAAGCTGAGATACAACCTGAAAGGCGACAATACAACACTTACTACCACAATCATCAGCACTTTTAATAGTTTATTTCACAGACTTATAATATGCTGTATTCCAAAATGGCCGCCGCGCCATCTAGTGGCTGTTTCCCAAATCGCACTTGAGTGTCACCTCTTGGAGATTTTACGCTATTTGGTTACATTCAGTAAACAGCGGTGAGTTCAGTGAACTGATGATCACAGTAATTTCTGTTGAGCATTGCAGTATCAAGATTTACAGTATATTAGTATTAGTCAAATGCACTCAGTTTAGTATTTGGTCCCTCTCTAAATTGAGTTAAAATTACTCAAGTTAATATGACAATGAAAAGAATAATAAGATGATGATTGAGCACTGATGATGAACACCTGCTGTTATTAAACAAAAACACAGAACACAAAACTACAACTGCCTTCAGTCACAGTCTTAGATCAAATCAGCAGAAATATAAAACACTGAATCTCTCAAAATCTCAGCAGAAGATCATTAAGCAACTCCACAAACAGCAGCTTTACTTATTACTAGGGCCAGACAGAATCTGCGGATGTATTTTGCTATTTCTGCTGAGAACTTTGGTAAAAATCTGCGAATTTCTGCGAAATTATTTTGGGAATATCATAACAAAATATATATATATATATTATCTTTTTAACTTTTATTTAATGTTAAAAATGCAAATCCAATTAGATTCACTTTATTTGGTAAACAAAGCAAGTCTCTCATATAATATATCTACTAAAAGACAGAAAATATTACTGTACAAACTGCATTGTACATAAATCAGATGAACATTTTCATATTAGTCAATAATATTACTGTAATTAATAAAAAAAAGGAATAAATATAGATTTACACACATTTACTCAAGTAAATAAACACAATTAATGATGGGCTAAAAATCTGCGGAATTCTGCGCGTGCAGATTCCGTGTGGCCCTACTTATTACCAACCTGTTACCAAATACTCTCTGAACTGAGTACATTTTACTCAGAGGATTTTGCTGTGTATGTACTGTCATCATGGCAAAGATAAAAGAAATCAGTTATTTACATGTTTAGAAATGCGTTTCTTCTTTCCGTTAAACAGAAATTGAGGGGAAAAATATACAGTAGGGCTAATAATTCTTCAACTCTATATGCTCTGCAAACCTGCTTTGCGTCAGAAAATGAAGAATATATGTGTGTGGATGGAGATTGCAGAAGAAACGAAGCAGCTTGAAAACAGTCAGCTTGTGGTGTGATTCTTGTTTTTGGTTTGCAGGAACCTGCAGAGATGAAATCGATTAGCTTCAAATGCTGATCCGAAACAACTTCAGTGCGATGTTGACAGGAGAACAACACACGCTGTCAAACCGCATCCTTTCAGGGCTACTAGATATAAAACTCAGCTAAATAAACAGGAACAGGGACTGTCTGGGGATGGATGGATTTTTCTTATGGCTGTTTGAAAAGATTCTGTTTTAAAGGTGATCTATTATGCCTCTTTTTACAAAATGTAAAATAAATCTCTGATGTCCCTAGAGTGTTTTTTGTGAAGTTTCAGCTCAAAATAACCCACAAATAATGTTTTATAACTCTTTGAAACAGACCCTTTTAGGCTTTTTGGGTAATTGTGCCATTTTGGTGATTGTCGCTTCAAATTCAAATGAGGTTTAAAAAAAGAGGGCGGAGCTACAAATGCCTGTGTGTCAGCATAGTGGCAGATTCAAAAACAAGACTAATGTCATATGCTAATGAGGGAGAGATGATCACTAGTGGGCGGGGCTTTCCCCCTCTGATGACACGTACAAAGGGAGAATGTCAATCAAAGTGTTTCAGCAGACTGTTTTTATCATGTGTGCTTATAAAAATAATTAATTAATAACTGTTTACCATTAGAAGCTAGTTATATCCACACACTGTTGCCACACAACTGTGTTTAAAAGTGATTTTTGCATAATAGCTCCCCTTTATATGCATAATGTTGCTATTTGAGCACGAAAAACATTGGTTTATGAATCTGGATTGACATTTTGAAGAAGACATTTGTTTTTATTTTTGGATGAACTATCCCTTTAAAACTATACATATTTTTGGCAGTCATCTTTAAATCTCCTGCACAGGTCATCAATCAGAAAAGCTGCTCTAACTAAACTCCTATTAAACTGCATTGAAATGCTGCATTCAACCCATTTACATTTTTTGATGAAGTTTCCTGGTCCTGGTGTCAAACCCAAATGTCAAACAGGCCCTGGAGCGCTGCAGGTTATTTGTACATCCGCTTGTCTCCTACAGAGAAGTGTGTGTTTGCTGACAGAAGCCATGACCGTCGGCCTAACAGTCACTTCTGTGTCAAAATCCATCACAGCATCATGATGGCAAATTAAAATGATCGGCTTCAGCGCCTAGAGACTCCCAGCAGGTTATTAAATACAACTAAAGTCTAAAAAGAGAAGTGTTCCATTACTTAAAATAAGTGTATTTTTACTTCAGCTAGTTGCCAAGGGGACCTTTCTTATTATTGTTTACTTTAACTTTATGTGCTGAAATAAATGAGCCTTAAATAAAAATGAATGAATGTACAGACGTAATCAAATCAAATCTATCTATCTATCTATCTATCTATCTATCTATCTATCTATCTATCTATCTATCTATCTGTCTGTCTGTCTGTCTGTCTGTCTGTCTGTCTGTCTGTCTGTCCGTCCGTCCGTCCGTCCGTCCGTCCGTCCGTCCGTCCGTCCGTCCGTCCGTCCGTCCGTCCGTCCACCCACCTGTCTGTCTGTCTGTCTTTCTATCTATCTTTCTTTTGTTATATCCTTCTATCTATCTATGCATCCGTCCGTCCATCCGTCAATCCATCCATCATTAAAACTAATTCAAAATATTTAGAAAAAGAAAGTCTTATATAACACTGACTGTTACAGTAGATGAATGCATATCAATTCACATTGAAAAGAGATTAAATGGCCTTAAATTATTGAAAAAAAACGTACAGAATAAATTATGAGGAAAAAAGTCTATGAATGTAGAATTAATGCACATTTAACTCAACAGTTGTTGGATTGATCAAATCATAAAACTGATATAAATATAAAATTAATAACTGAAATAATTAAAAATGTTACATTTTAATTTAGTTTAGCTTAATGCTCACAAAAATTGACATTAGAAAATAGAAAAAAAACTCAACAAATTCTCTCAACTTGTTAAATCAAGCTTAAATAAAATGAAGTATAATAAAATAAATATTAACAAAGCAAAACAAAATAAAATAAAATAGAACACAAAACAATACAAAACAAAATAAAATCAATCAATCAATCAACAATCAATTAATCTCTCCAAAAAAACATTTCTCATCTCATATAAATTTAGCTTCAATTTTACTAAACTAATACTGAAACATAGATAGATACAATTAAATTAAATGCAGAAAGTAAAAAGATGGCAATCACAGCTGCCAATTGTTTTAATGAATTATTAGTATTTTTCTTACTCCAATTTCTAAATAAAAAAATACATGTTTGTATTTTTGTAAATAAAATAAACATTTCAGTTGTCTAGAAAATGTTTCTCATTTTATTTGATTTAGCTTAAGGTAGTACCAGTACTGAAAAATAGATGGTTAAAATTAAATACAATGTATTAAGTAAAATTCTGCAAATCACAGCTCCAATTGTTTTATTTATTAATTTATTTTCCTTCAGCTTAGTCCCTTATTTATCAGGGGTCACCACAGCAGAATGACCCATCAACTATTCCAGCATATGTTTAACACAGTGGATGCCCTTCCAGCCATAACCCAGTACTGGGAAACACCCATACACACTCATTCACAAACATACATACACACATTCACAAACTCACTCATACACTACGGACAGTTTAGTTAATTCAATTTACCTGTAGCGCGTGAGTTTGGACTGTGGGGGAAACCGGAGCACCCGGAGGAAACCCACGCCAACACAGGGAGAACATGCAAACTCCACACAGAAATGCCAACTGACGGGATTCAAACCAGCGACCTTCTTGCTGTGAGGCGACAGTGCTAACCACTGAGCCAGCGTAATTAAAAACAGTCAAGGAAATTTCATACTACTGTTCTTCATTTGTATCTTAATACAAAACAAAACAAAACGGTAAAATAAAACAGTCGCTCCTTCACCCTTTGTTGAGAAAACGAACAAGTTTAAGCAGTTAAATCCCCGTCTGGCAGCGGGACGCCTCTTGAAGCTTCATCTGTCAGTGGAGGAGCTAAACATCCATCCGGGACGCTATCTAAAAGTGAGTGCCCTACATGTGGAGGGTCTGAAGGGAACCACGGGGATCAGACGCCTCACAAGAGCTCTCATCTCTGTCCCAGCAGATGGAGGAACACACACACACCACACACACACACACACGCGCACACGCACACGCACACGCACACACACACACACACACACACACACACACACACACACACACACACACACACACACACACACACTCCAAAAGCTGCTCTCCTGACGCTTCATCAGACACCATTCATCAGCACTATAAAAACATCCATCAGGGAAATCCTTCAGCAAGACACAACTTCTGTTTACCACTTCATGCTTTTCAAATCCACCACGTCCATAAAGTCCAAGTTGCAAAAACATCTTGGCTACGTACGTGACCCTTGACCCCCATCTCCGTTCACCTAGTCGATCAATTTGACAAAAACGTCTCCATTCACCGAGTCGATCAACCTAGTTGATCAACCTTGTCGATCAACTCAACCTAGTCGATCAACTTGACAAAAATGTCTCCATTCACTAAGTCAATAAACCTAGTCGATCAACTCAACCTAGACAATCAACTCGCCAAAAACGTCTTCGTTTACCTAGTCGATCAACTGAACCTAGACAATCAACTCGACAAAAACGTCTTCGTTTACCTAGTTGATCAACCTTGTCGTTCAACTCAACCTAGTTAATTAACAGAACAAAAACGTCTCCGTTCACCTAGTCAATTAACCTAGTTGATCAACTCAACCTATTCGATTAATCTGACAAATATGTGTCCGTTCACCTAGTCGATCAACTCAACCTAGACAATCAACTCGCCAAAAACGTCTTCGTTTACCTAGTCAATCTACTGAACCTAGTCGATCAACTTGACAAAAACGTCTCCGTTCATCTAATCGATCAACTGAACCTAGTCGATCAACTCGACATAAACATCTCCATTCACCTAGTCGATCAACCTTGTCGATCAACTGAACCTAGTCGATCAACTCGACATAAACATCTCCATTCACCAAGTTGATCAATCTTGTCGTGCAACTCAACCTAGTTGATTAACTCAACAAAAACATCTCCGTTCACCTAGTCAATAAACCTAGTTGATCAACTCAACCTAGTCGATTAAACTGACAAATATGTGTCCGTTCACCTAGTCGATCAACTCAACCTAGTCGATCAACTCGACAAAAACATCTCTGTTCACCTAATCGATCAACTGAACCTAGTCGATCAACTCGACATAAACATCTCCATTCACCTAGTCGATCAACCTTGTCGATCAACTGAACCTAGTCGATCAACTCGACATAAACATCTCCATTCACCTAGTCGATCAACCTTGTCGATCAACTGAACCTAGTCGATCAACTCGACATAAACATCTCCAGTCACCTAGTTGATCAACCTTGTCATTCAACTCAACCTAGTTGGTTAACTCAACAAAAACGTCTCCGTTCACCTAGTCAATAAACCTAGTTGATCAACTCAACCTAGTCGATCAACTCAACCTAGACAACCAACTCGACAAAAACGTCTTCGTTTACCTAGTCGATCACGATAAACTGAACCTATCGATCAACTTAACATAAACATCTCCTTTCACCTACTTAATCAACCTTGTCGTTCAATTCAACCTAGTTGATCAACTCAACAAAAATGCCTCCGTTCACCTAGTCAATAAACCTAGTTGATCAACGCAACCTAGTCGATTAACCCCAAAAAACAACTCCGTTCACCTAGTCGATCAACCTAGTTGATCAATTTGACAAAAACGTCTCCGTTTACTTAGTCAATCAACCTTGTCGATCAACTCAACCTAGTCAATCAATTGGACAAAAACGTCTCCGTTCACCTAGTCGATAAACCTTGTCGATCAACTCAACCAATTGGACAAAAACGTCTCCGTTCACCTAGTCGATCAACTGAACCTAGTTGATCAACTCGACATAAATGTCTTTGTTCCCTCCTTCTGGGAACAAGGGTTACGTACATTACCAATACATACCCCCTCAGTCGATCACTACAAGTTTGATCAACTCGACATAAACTCACTAATAAAACTTTTGTCGAATGAATGGAGTTCCCACTAATAAACATATAAAGTTATCTTTTGGCATCGATGGTTCCTTGAAGAACCTTTGACATCAATTGAATCATAACAAAAAACGTTCTTTGTATGGGAAAAACTGTTGTAATCGCCAGTGGTGTTTCCTTTGCTGGAGATTACTTCCAGTATTCCTGCTAAACTACAACTCCCAGAACTCTTTGCACTCAGCAACTCCTGCCACAGCTGACAACAATCCGGACACTCACACAGCTGGAACCTCATCATGAACTGATTACCTGGACTATATTCACTTGTCATATGCCGAGGTCACACTAGAGTTTGAGCATGTGAAATTCTGTTGTACGGTGCTGTGAAAAGGGGTGGGATTAGACATAAAGCAGCAAGCGATTGGACCCTATTTAAAATTTCTGCTCAGTGAGGTTATTTTTGATCTTGGATTGGTCTCACGCAGCCATGTGATGCGATTTTGCAGGTCAGAGTTCACCAAGCTTTCCAACTTTCCAACGCAGCAACCTGCAAAACTTGTTGCATGAACAGGTTGTTTCCGGTCTGTCGCATTCGCATGCGTAGGAACGAAAGTCTACGGGGTAAAAAGTGCAGTGTGACCGCAGCTACACACAAACACTTTGCTGAGTCTGGTTGTTGTAGCGCTATGAAGCGTTTCTTTGTTTTGTCTTTCCGTGTCGTGTTTCCTGACCCTTGCTTTGTGTTTTGTTCATGCTGTTAGCCGCCTGGCCTGATCTCTTTGCCTGTGACCCGACTACTGTTTTGGATTTCCCTTAAACGGACTGCTTGCTTTGTTTTGCACTGCATTTGTGTTAAATCTAATAAAGACGCTGCACTTGGATCTTTAGCTAAGTGGTGGGCAGAGCGAGGCTTCATGAAACACTGAAACAGTCGAAGCAAATGTGTCAAAGCTTTGAAAAGTTTCAAAATCCATCTCTACAGTGACACCTAGAGGTCATTTTGTATGTATTGCTCTGAAACAGTTAAGCAAATTGAGGTTTTAAACCCCATGTTGTAGAGTTGAGGCAACAAGTGATTTAGTGAAGCACTGAGAGTTCCAGACTAGCATGCAGAGATAATGTGTTTGAATCTAGTGAGATGCAGTTATAGATGTTTTTAAATGCTCTGTTCTTGTTACGTGTTTTGTTTTAACATTGGTCTGACATCCGAATAAACACTTTGTGAAGTGTTTGTTTTTGTCATAAAAAAGTAACATTATTAAAATACAACAAGTCATTATTTCAGAGTATTTGTCTGGATTGGAACTCAGGCCATTTGCAGAACAATTACTCTGTGCACACGCACGGTCCACTAGGCTACATGAGATAAAGTTTTTTTTCTGACTCTGTCAGTCAAACAGAGATTTGTCAGGTCTTGAAGCACTTCTGAAATGGCCGATGCTTCGAATCGCTTTAGTCACATGACTTGGGTGTTTCAAATCATCTTAGTCACATGACCTGGGTGTTTCAGATCATGTTTCGGTGCAGTGTTTTGAGATCCTGCTGCAGGATCTCAACTCTGTCTCAAAACATCAGTTTCACATCAGCCATCTCTAGCTCTTAGCCGCCTGGACCAATCTCTTCACCTGTGACCAGATTACTCTTTTGGATTGCCCTTAAACTGACCCCGGGCTTCTTCTTGGACTGTTTATTGGTGTTACATTTAATAAAGACGCTGCATTTGGATCCTCACCTCTGTTGCCAGAACTGATTGTGTAACAAAAAGATTATTTTAGATTTTTTTTTTTATTTTATCCTCAAAAAATGTTTTAGGAACTGTTTGCCGAAAGGTTGCATGGAAAACCATCTTTAAATTGTTAAAAGTTCTTTATGGAACCACAAAGAAAAATGTCAGATTACAAAAAATAAATAAATAAATAAAAATTGAAACACTTTTTCTTATTGATTTTTTTTTCTAAATAAGAGATTAATAATAATAAGCAATTCAATGCTACTATATCTTGTTGAATGAATGAATGAAAGAATGAATGAATGAAATAATAAAAATGATAAATGAAAAATAAAAACAAATAAATAATAATAAGACAACAAAATACAATAAAAATATTAAATTAAAACCAAAATGTAATAAAAATTAAAATAATTGAAACAAATAAATACATTTATGTATTTGAAAACAGTAGAAATATTGAATATACACACTGAAAAAATCTGTAAATTAGCAGTTTTCCGTGATACATGTTTTAATATTTTATTCATGCTTCTGAATTGCATTATGGGACCTTGATCTTTCTTCCAACAACTTTAAAATTGGAAAAAGTGATTTTTATGAACATTTTTAATAGTTTAAAGTGCTATATTGTCTAGGTTGGGGTTGTATATTACACTACAAACACCTTGTAATAAACTGCCAAAACATTTCTGTTATTTTACAGACTTATTTCTCTTTAGATTATTTCAAACTATTAAAATGTCAATAAAAGTCACTTTGTTAAACTGTACAGTTGAATTTTCAACATTAAAACTAAAGATCAACATCCTATAATGCAATTCACAACCATAAATAAATGTAAAACACAAAATACGGAAACTGTTAATTAACAGATATTTATTTACAGTGTAGGTCAAAGACTTTCAAGCATTTAGAGAAAATATGACTATCATACATTTCACCATGTTTGCATAAGAGAGCAACTAAAACATAGTTTACATGTCTAAAAATCCTGCCATGCATATTCAGAGCGAGTGTTTTAATAAATGATGTGTCATCCTCAGGAATCTTCATGATGAAGCAGCGTCCGGCTCTCAATGGCTTGCTTGTAGAGATAAGCACAGATTTAATTGATGTCTTTCTCCATTTGAAAAAAAGTAACATCATTTAAAACTGTCTTTATCTCTACGCAGTGATTCCTCAGGGGGTTCGGCGGGTGTTGATGTGACGGGACGTTCTGAAGGAGCCTGAGATCATGTCCCAGTGCAGGAGCTGATGGTTAGTGCGAAACACAGCTCATAATAAACATAATAAAAAAAATTATATATATATTAAAAAAAAAAAAGGTTTGAAAAGCCGTGTAAATGTTGCAGAAATCACAGGGATTTTAGTACAGTACAATCAGATCTCAGACAGTCCTTAGCATTTTATTTCAGAACATTTTAAAATTAATAAGATTTGATAAATACTAGTAAATAAAGTAATATAAAAAAGAAGAAAGGCTAGACTGTTATATGTGTAGAAGAACTTATAACTAAAACAAAGTCTAGAAAATAAGACACAGTAAACACATTTTAAATATTGTACATATCAGTTTCATAATGCAGTTTTACATGACCACAGATAAATAAATATCAAACATATCGAATAAATAATATTTAATACATCAACACATTGGAACATAAAGACTGGCTGACTGACTGACTGACTGACTGACTGACTGACTGACTGACTGACTGACTGACTGACTGAATGAATGAATGAATTTTTTTAATAAGAAAAACTTAAAAATATCAATTATAAAAATATACAAAAATATCTATGAAATTAAAATGATTTGATTTGCAGCCTTCAAAATATTACAAACATTACACAGATATTCAGACACTTTTTAAAAAACACAACAGACTTTTAAAATAAATGTAATTTAGGATGGATGGATGGATGGATGGATGGATGGATGGATGGATGGATGGATGGATAGATAGATAGATAGATAGACAAATAGAATGTTAATATATGCAGAAATGCACGCGTAAGAAAACTTGCCCCAGTAACCTATTTGAGATTGTCAGAAACGTATATGGTGCCCTCTAGTGGATTCATGAACAAAAACTGCAAGAAGACGTAGTCCAGGGTACATATTTATCAGTACAATTATTATAAATTTCAATAAAAATTTCATAGAGGGCTAATAATTTAGTCTTAAATTGTATAGTTTATGTTTGAAAGACAAGGTATACTCAGCATTTATTAATTTATTTTTTGAAGTTCACAAAGAAAAGCAGAAAGTGCACCCTGTTTGCTTGAACTATTTTACGAAAAGCTCATTGTTTTTGGGTGTACACAGATAAACAAAAGCTTTTTACAGATTCGAAAGATGTGACTAAAACAATTCTGTTTGTTCGATTCTTTTCTTTTTGACTAACAGTTTGTGGACTTAAAAAAATAAAGTCCACAAACTGACCGGCTTCTCTGTCACAGACATGCGCGAGTAGGACGTTAATATGTGCAGAAATGTACAAAGTGTCCTCTGGTGGATTTACGAGAAATGGCATGCATGTTTAAACCTGCCCCAGTAAAGTATTTGAGATAGTTAAAAATGTACACAACGCCCTCTAGTGGATTTGTGAAAACAAAAGTTGCAAGAAGACATAGTCCAGGGTACATATTTATTGGTACAATTATTATGAATTTCATTGAGGGCTAATCATTTTGTCGTAAATTGTATGGTTTATGTTTGTAAGGCAAGGTATACACAGCATTTATTTATTTATTTGATGTTCACGAAAATAAAAGCAGAAAGCGCACCCTGTTTGCTTGAACAATTTTATGAAAGCTCATTGCTTTATCATTATTGTGTCTACACAGATAAACAAAGGCTTTTTACAGATTCGAAAGATCCGACTTATACAATTTTGGTTGTTGGAGTCTTTTCTCTAGGACTAACAGTTTGATTAACAAACTGATTGGCTTCTCTGTCACAGGCATGCATGAGTAGGACGTTAATCTGAACAGAAACGTCCACAGCGTCCTCTGGTGGATTTATGAGAAATGGCACATATGAGAAAACATGCCCGAGTAACCTATTTAGATTGTTAAAAATGTACACAGCGCCCTCTAGTGAACAAAAACTGCAAGAAGATGCAGTACAGGGTGTATATTTATCAGTTCTCAAACATGTACCTCTGGGCACATATTTCCAATGATCCTGGGTTGGTGGACTCCTGAATCGTCTTCATTGCATGTTTACGTGTCCACAGAGAGTATGTTTGTGTTTCAGACGTCTGCACTGAACTCTGATTTCCGTCACTGAAACATTTTCGCAGTGATTTCCATCTCTGTCAGCTCTCATTCGGGTTGAGCACTCTTTTAAACCCTCCACACACAAACTCAATCTGCTTTCCTCAACTCTCCCACTTCAGAAAAAAAAACAGGCAAACAAACCCATAAAAAGCAGAAAAGATTGCAGTGCTCTCCGGCAGCAGGGATGATCAACTGCTTTAATTCTGTGTGGTTAAATCAAAACCTTTCCTCAGAGATGACACCAGCTCAACATGGCATTTTTGAGGCGCAACCAAAAACAAACATGCAAAGCGGAATATCCCTTGTTTTTTTTTTTTTAATTAATTGCTCTGCGTGTTTCTCCCCAATTAGGCCGGCGTGTTTGCAGCGATCAGGCCTGAAATATAAAGCGCTCTAATGAGGGAGAAATGCCAGGCTTTGTGAAGACGCCGGACTGGAAAATTACACCACAGATCCGTAAATGACTCGGCAATTATGGATTGTCTTTGAGTAAGTTCTGACATTTCACCGACTCTGCTTGAATACTTAATTCCTGCACACACACAAGGACACGGTTTATCCTGCGATAATCACATAAATCCTGTCAAAAACATACCACAAACACTCTAGTCTGATTTATTCACATTTACTTTTTACTGGAAGTCTCTTCTGTTCAACAAGGCTTGACATATTATGCAGTAAATATTAAGAAATTAGACTGCAACTCAAAATATACTGTAAAACAAAACACGCTCCTGTTATTTAAAGTGCTGTTTAACTGAGAATTTTTTTATAAAACAGAATACTTTGTGTCAGTAGTTTCTAACAACAAATTTAGTTTGTCTTTGGCATGATGGTTGGTGTGGTGACGCAGTGGGTAGCTCTGTCGCCTCACAGCAAGAAGGTCGCCGTTTCAAGCCTCGGCTGGGTCAATTGGCATTTCTTGGTCTATTGGAGTTTGCATGTTCTTACCGTGTTTGCGTGGGTTTCTTCCGGGTGCTCCGGTTTCCCCCAAAAGTCCAAAGACATGCACTATTGGTGAATTGGGTATGCTAAATTGTCCACAGTGGATGAGTGTGCATGGGTGTTTCCCAGTGATGGGTTGCTGCTGGAAGGGCATCTGCTGCGTAAAACATATGCTGGATAAGTGTGCGGTTCATTCTTCAGTGAAAACCAAGGATTAATAAAGGGACTAAGCCGAAAAGAAAATGAATGAATGAATTTGCCATGATGACAATATTTTGTTATTATATATTCAGCATAAAGTGCATTTTAAAGGCTTAACTAGGTTAATTAGATTAATTAGTTATTGAATAACAGTGGGTTGTTCTGAAAAAAATATAATAATAAAAAAAAAATAATAATAATAATTTTTTAAGGGTGTTAGTAATATTGACTGTAGCATTAGCTAATGTTTGATACTAACAGCAGGTTTGGCATGCTGTCAACAGTGACAACCCTGAGCTCGGCGATAATTGAGCCCAAGGCTCCCTCTTGGTTATTTAAAGAGCCCATATTATACATGAAATAGGGTCATATTTAGGTTGTAAGGGTCTCCAACAACAGTCTAATATGCATGCAAGGTCAAAAAACACTTTCATGGACTTATAATCTGCATTTATTTTTACCTAATTATCCCAACGACTCCCATATGAATCGTTCAGCGATTCATTTGTTCCCAAACCCCTCCTCAGCGCGAAGCTAATCTGCGCTGATTGGACCGATGACAGCCTGCTGCGATTGGTCGACAGTGACAGGCTTCAGCACGAGACAGAGTGAAATGCCCAGCTGGTAATCAACAATATAAAAGTAGTCACAGTGCACACGCGCTTCATAGTGTAAGGCTTTTTTCACACACACACACACAACCCTCCTCAGAAGAACTGGGGAGATCGACGCGAGTCTCTCTCTCTCCCTCTCCCTCTCTCTCTCTCACACACACACACACAAAGCTCCTCAGAAGAACTAGGGAAAGCAACGCGAGTCTCTCTCTCTCTCTCTCTCTCTCTCTCACACACACACACACACACACACAACGCTCCTCAGAAAAACTAGGGAAAGCGACGCGAGTCTCTCTCTCTCTCTCTCTCACACACACACACAACGCTCCTCAGAAGAACTAGGGAAAGCGACGCGAGTCTCTCTCTCTCTCTCTCTCTCTCTCTCTCTCTCTCTCTCTCTCACACACACACACACACACACACAACGCTCCTCAGAAGAACTAGGGAACGTGACACGAGTCTCCTGTCTCCTAGCTTACGATCGATCGCCATAGCAACGACAAACGGCAGTGGAACGCGAGCTCACAAAAGCCTTTAACGTTAAATCCGTAAACAAAGCGGCACGCGTCGCGTTTTTAACGTGGCTTACATGTGATAAGACAATATAAAGAGTAACCGCGTGTACTGTACCAGGTTAACAACTCATCTTTGGGTAGAGACTGTCAATATTATCCATCTGAGCACAGCGTGACTTCATTCGACCGGCGGCGTCTGTGTGTGTGTGTCTAGTGTTTTTTCTGTGTTAGTGGGCGGGGCCGCAGGTTTCAAATCTCCCTGGTTTGCGCGCGTAACTACTGGCGAGGCTTGTGTTTCGTGGCTGCGTCATCGCGAAACACCTAATGACTCGTTATCAAGGCGACTCGTTTGAAGCACTATGAGTCGACTCTTTTATAGATGAATCAATAGTTTTAAACACTGTACACTTACAGATTTAAGCCTTAGCTGGATATTTCACTTCACTTAGAGCTGTGTTACACACTACATGGAAGGGCATTTTCAAAAACCCATAAAATGGGCTCTTTAAAGCGATGTAAAAAAAGAAAGAAAAAAAAAGAACTATTTATATAGACTTGGATTCGTCTGATTGGTTTATAAGTGATTATTCATGTGAGACCAGACATGTTCAATCATAGCATGTGATCCTCTCGAAATCAGTTTGTAAAACTTCACTTTTTAGGAATTTTACTTAAAATTTCATGGAGGGATATTATGTTTGTAAGGTATGCACAGCATTTTTCTTTTATTTTCAATTATTTATTTATATATATCTATATATATATATCTATATAGATATATATAGATATCTATATAGATATCTATATATATATATATATATATATATATATATATATATATATATATATATATATATATATATATATATATCTATATATATATATATATAGATATATATATATATATACACATTTTTTTGATGTTCATGAAGTTAAAAGCCCTGTTTGTTTGCTTGAACTATTTCACGAAAGCTCACTGTTTTATCGTTACTGTGTGTACAAAGATAAACAAAGGCTTTTTACAGATTCGATAGATGCGACTAATACAATTTTAGTTCATTCGAGTCTGTTCTCTTTGACTAACAGTTTGTGTATATAAAAAATTTAATCTAAATTTCCAAATTTTTCATTCCAAAAAAATTTTATTTACAAAAATTTTCATTTTTGATCCAACATTGAGTTACAAGTCATCTTTTTTTAGAGTGCACTCAACTGCCATACATACACCATATACTCTCTACAAATGCTAGGCTTTTTTAATCCAACGTTGGGTCAAAAAAGAACAAACCCAACAGTTACTGGTTAAAAAAGTGTAATTTAAAGCAATAATGCAAAAATCACTTTTATAAGAGGTTTAAACACAGCTGTGTAGCAGCCATGTGTGAATATAGCCAGCTTTTAATAGAAAAATTCAGTTTTTTTTATAATCACACTTGATAAAAACAGTCTGCAGAAACACTTTGATTGACATTTTCCCTTTCAGTAGAGGGGCAAAACCCCACCCATTAGTGACCATCTCTCCCTCATTAGCATAAACAGCCCTCAATGAGAAGCAGCCGTCCGCCATTTGAGTTTTCACACTGTACCTGCCAAAGGTGACTTATATTTTAGTTTGTTGACGTATTTAATGAACTTAATATTTAGTGGGGTGGGGTGGGGGCAGTTTTGTGCATCATTACTTCGTAGCAAACTAACAAATAGAGGGGCGTGGCTAAGAATATTATGGCTGAAATGTCCACCAGTGAAGGACCGCCCACTCCGATGCTCAGACTTTGATTGAAGATTACCAAAAAATTTTTCAGGATATTAACTTGCACAGATTGTTCACCTAAAGAATAGCAAAATAAACACTGTCAATTTTAATTTCACGAAGACTTTAATACAAAAAACCCCCCAAAGTTAGGTCAAATATGAACAAACATACAAGTTTTTTTGTATTAAAAATAACAACGCAGCATTTTTGGAAATGTAGGAATCAGTGAATGAGTGAGTGTTTGTACAGTACAGAAAGCCGGAGTGTGTTTTGTGTTTACAGTCAGGACACAGCAGATCCACTGATGACAGAAGTGTGAAGGAGACAAAGAGACGCTGCTGTGCTCATTCAGTCCACCTCCAGGCCATTTGTTCTTGCTTCAAAACATTTCTGGACTTCCATGACAAAACCAGCAAAACGCTCATGAACGTTCATCAAGATGGAGAGATACAACGATTCATTTGCATACAAGAAATGCAGCATGGACTAAATATAATACAATATACAGACGTAAATATGTGTGTATCAGTGTAGATTTTTGTGAATATTAAAACACATCGCTCGTGTCGGATGACAAATTCATCAGAGGGCTCAGAATCCATTTTTGCAAATCTGAAAAACGTTTCTTAGGGAGGTTTTGTTGCACAATTCAGATGACAAATCCACTAGAGGGTGCTGTTTACATTTTTGCCGATTTAAAATATGTTAGTTAGGGTGCATTTTTTTTTGCACGTTTTATATAATAAATCCACTAGAGGACGCTGTTTACTTTTTTGCGAATCTTAAGGTATTTTTTGTTGTAGGATTCAGTGCCAAATGCACTAGAGGGTGCTGTCCACATTTTTGCGAATTTTACATACGTTATTTAGGGTGTTTTGTTGCTTGTTTCAGATAACAATTCCCCTAGAGGGTGCTGTCTACATTTTTGTGAATCTAAAATACGTTAGGGTGCATTTTGTAGCACGTTTCAGATGACAAATCTATTAGAGAGCAATATATCTACAAAAGGGTTGTTTTAGGGTCACTGAGCATCTTTTACTTTGTAAAATAATTTTCATTTTGTATTATTTTTTACATTTTTTCCTAAATGTAATTTTAAATGTTTTTTCCCTAAATGTAATAAAAACGTATTATTATTATTTATTTTAATATGAGAAGCAGCTATTTTTCTTTCAAATGTAAAGTTTACAACCTGCCTACCTAACTAACAAAATAAACACCAAAAGTAATCATTAAATATTAATTATTTCATTATGTAAGCCACTCTGTACTATAAATATTAAGATAGTTATAAATATAAATAATTCATTATTTTGTTAATCTCCACCACAATAAATAAATAAATAAGGCGACACGGTGGCAGAGTAGGTGATGCTGTCGCCTCACAGCAAGAAGGTCGCTGGTTTGAGCCTTGGCTGGGTCAGTTGGCAATTCTGTGTGGAGTTTGCATGTTCTCCCCGCATTCACGTGGGTTTCCTCTGGGTGCTCCGGCTTCCTTTACAAGTCCAAAGACATGTGGTACAGGTGAATTGGGTAAGCTAAATTGTCCGTAGTGTATGTGTGTGTGAATGAGTGTGTGTGGTTGTTTCCCAGTGATGGGTTGCAGCTGGAAGTGCATCCGCTGTGTAAAACATATGCTGGATAAGTTGGCGGTTCATTCCGCTGTGGCTACCCCAGATTATTAAAGGGACTAAGCCGAAAAAGAAATGAATGAATGAATGATAAATAAATAAAAATATACATTTCTTTTACATTTTTTATAAATGTAATTTTATGTATTATTTTTTTTTTGCCAAAATATTTTCTTTCAATTGTAGGTTTAACTAATTGCCTGATAGATTGGCTGATAGATCGGGATCCTCCGCCCCGCCCCAGTCACAGCAGCAACCTGCTAGCGAAAAATACACATCTTAGTTTTAAAATGGCATTTTAGAACAAAAATGATCCATGTCCACACTGGTGTTTCATCTAGCATTTCTGAAAAGCCCTCCTTCCACACTATACTGCTGAAAACACACATCACGTGACCACACACACACACACACACACACACACACACACGCACGCACGCACGCACGCACGCACGCACGCACGCACGCGCACACGCACACACACACACACACACACACACACACACACTGTCATGTGCTGCAGCATACGTGCACTTCTGAGCTCCAGGCAGTCAGCGGGTGCTTTGAGCACAAAACCCCAGAGAGCAGTGCACATCAGACAGTTTATTAAGGATGTACAGCTGGATCGTGGCTCACTATAGTTGTTAAACATGATATTTAATTAATCTTGTCTTTTAAGTATATCAGGTAATGTGTCACAGCGTCAGTACAGTGCTTCAATCTTTCGATTTCACGCTTGTACTTATTAAATTTAGTGAAAACCTCAGATACTGTTGCTTGTGCACCTTTTTTACCAACCAAGTTTGTGTGTAACTTATCTTTATTTATTTATTTCTGATTTGATTATGAGTAAAACAAAGACCATGCGGGTCAGGTAGTTGAAACGGTGGGCTACAAATAATTATCTTATTATGAACTAATTAATTATTCATAAATTATTAATTCACTGCTGCCTGTGATGACTATGTCATCGTCTATCGCCATGCTTCACATTAGAGGTCGTGCGATGACAGATTGGTCGACATCGCCCAACCCTACCAAAAAATAATCATTAAATATTTTATTGTTATGTATGCCACCATGTACTATAAAAATACAGAAAATTATAAACATATACAATTAAATATTTTGT
This sequence comes from Danio aesculapii, assembly GCF_903798145.1. Taxonomy (NCBI): domain Eukaryota; kingdom Metazoa; phylum Chordata; class Actinopteri; order Cypriniformes; family Danionidae; genus Danio; species Danio aesculapii. The sequence goes on along the minus strand of NC_079437.1, from coordinate 664,805 downwards.
GGATCTCCACCACAACAATTTTTTAGATTTTATTTATTTATTTTTTTACTTTTTTGATAAAGTAATCTTTTTAAATATGTTTTTATTTATTTTATTATTAGATTTAGCCATTTTTTGTTTCAATTGTAAGTTGTAACTAACTAACAAAATACATACCAAAAATAATCCTAAAATACTAATTAATTTATTGTTATGATGCCACCTTCATATACAATAAAGCTGGAAACAACACTGAGATCAATGAATGAATGAATGAATAATCTAACAAACATTTAGAAACATGTAAAAAGACACAAGACTGTAGTGCAGAGCTAATGATATCAAACTTAAGTGTTCACAGGAGACGAGTCTCTGACCTTGAGTGGACGTTTTACAAAACTCTGCCGTAATCAATCTGCCGTAATAATTGATTGTCTGCTGAATTTTTTTAAAAGCTCTTCGCCGGGGCTTGCCAAATTGTCCAAAGTGAAAGCTTTTTAAAAGCCGCTCATGCTAGAGCTCGACCTTCCAGCTGCGAGTTTTTCCAGCAAAACACTCTTTTTTTCTTAAATGAGCTCAAATACGAAGTGTCTGATTGGCCGAGACTCCTCACAGACTCGCAGGAACGGAGCCAATTAAGTGCGTCCAGACGGTGTCTCCGGTCATTTATTATGAGCCTCGTGATTTATGCTGCGCTATCAGGACTGTTGAACACAAGCGGACGGATAGAAGTGATGGAGAGCTGGTTAAACACACTTATTGATTACCTGCGGAGACTCGTCTGAAATCAACAGCTCAGGTGATCACAGGCATTCATTACACCACCTACATCCACTCTACAGATGCCTCATTAGCATACAGACCGATATCATCTCAGATTTAAGATCCCAGTGTCGTGATGCGTTTAAGCAAAGGCTCTTGAGATTTAATAGACTTTAATAGAAATAATGAATGATTATCATTGTCCTTCTCCAGCTGATTGATTACATTAAGAATTGCAAACTTTTTTTATGTTACAAGTTTTCTATAATGTTATGAGTAAAAATGCAAATTATTTAATCAAATATGCACTAATATAAATTTGCATATATTTCAATCACAGATATCTGAACCTTGTCTGAAGTGTAAAAACACGGTCATATTTGACATTAGTCAAAGTTTTTTTAAATTGATTTTTATTTAATTCATTTATTGTTATATTTACGTTTATTCATATATTCATTTATTTTACCATTTTTATATAAAAGGTTTATATACACTCACCGGCCACTTTATTAGGTACACATGTTCAACTGCTCATTAAAGCAAATTTCTAATCAGCCAATCACATGGCAGCAACTCAATTCATTTATGTACAGCAGACATGGTCAAGATGATCAGCTGCAGTTCAAACTGAGCATCAGAATGGGGAAGAAAGGTGATTTAAGTGACTTTGAACGTGGCATGGTTGTTGGTGCCAGACGGGCTGGTTTGAGTATTTCAGAAACTGCTGATCTACTGGGATTTTCATGCACAGCCATCTCTAGGGTTTACAGAGAATGGTCAGAAAAAGAGAAAATATCCAGTGAGCGGCAGTTCTGTGGGCGCAAATGCCTTGTTGATGGCCAGACTGGTTCCAGCTGATAGAAAGGCAACAGTAACTCTAATAACCACTCACTACAACCGAGGTATGTAGAAGAGCAACTCTCAACGCACAACACATCCAACTTTGAGGCAGATGGGCTACAGCAGCAGAAGACCACACCGAGTGCCACTCCTGTCAGCTAAGAACAGGAAACTGGGGCTACAATTCGCACAGGCTCACCAAAAATGGACAATAGAAGATTGGAAAAATATTGCCTGGTCTGATGAGTCTCAATTTCCGCTGTTACATTCAGATGGTCGGGTCAGAATTTGGCATCAACAACATGAAGGCATGGATCCATCCTGCCTTGTATCAACAGTTCTCGTGCTGGTGGTGGTGTTATGGTGTGGGGGATATTTTCTTGCCACACTATGGACCCATTTGTACCAAGTGAACATTGTGTCAACACCACAGCCTACATGAGTGTTGTTGCCGACCATGTCCATCCCTTTATGACCACAGTGTGCCCATCTTCTGATGACCACTTCCAGCAGGATAACACACCATGTCATGAAGCACGAATCATCTCAGACTGGTTTACAGAACATGACAATGAGTTCACTGTACTCAAATGGCCGCCACAGTCACCAGATCTCAATCCAATAGAGCACCTTTGGGATGTGGTGCAACAGGAGATTGGCATCATGGATGTGCAGCTGACAAATCAGCAGCAATTGCCTGATGCTATCATGTCAATATGGACCAAAATCTCTGAGGAATATTTCCAGTATCTTGTTGAATCTATGCCATGAAGGATTAAGGCAGTTCTGAAGGCAAAAGGGGTCCAACCCGGTACTAGTAAGATGTACCTAATAAAGTGGCCGGTGAGTGTAAATATACATAAAACTTTGCTTGTTATTTGATTAATTCAACTTTTAATATTTTATTTAAGCAGTATTTAAAATTATATTTCATATATATATATATATATATATATATATATATATATATATATATATATATATATATATATATATATATATATATATATTAGTCATGTAATTAGACATGGCTTTTGAAAACAAAATAATTCTTTGGGAATACATATATATATATATATATATATATATATATATATATATATATATATATATATATATATATATATATATATATATATATATATATATATACATATATATATATATACATATTTAAATTTAAGACGCAAAAACTTACTGAATTAATAATAAAAAACATCTAGAAGAATGTAATCAGACAACTAAAGTTGTGAATTATTATTATTATTGTTTTTTATAAAGTGTGGTACAACATAACCTATTAAATATGAGAAAAGTGAAAAGAAGTGGAGTGTATTGAGTGTGGTGTGTGTATCTACAGGAACAGCTGCTGGGAGCTGAACATACAGATGTGAGAAACATGTTTGTTTGTGGGCAGACGAGCAGCGATTCATCACCTCACACCATAATCAGCCACTGAACGCTTAATTAAACAGCAGATAAACAAACAAACAAACACACATGATGAACAGAGCTGCAGATCTGACGCAGAAGCACACTCATTCGGGACCGCAGCAGTAATTAAGCAGAATCATCATTAATGAGGAATCATTTCAGCTCTGTGTTCTGATTGGTCAAGATGACGTCCAGATGAGTGAATATGAGATATCAAAACAGCTGTTCAGTGCCATATAACCATTTATATGAGGAACACACAGCTGTAGGTCAGTACATTGCAAAAAGCTTTCTTACTTTAAAACAGCGCCTCTAAGATAGATTCATTAATTTTCCTTCGGCTTAAGGCTGATTTCTACTTCTGCGTCAAGCGCACATGTATGCTCAGATGCAGCCTTTGCGCGGTCGCATAGCCCTCGCCGTGGCTGACACCGATGCTGATGCGCACCTCTCAAAAAAGTGTAACTGCGACATGTAGCACAAGCTCTGTGGTTGGTCGGCTACTCAGCTTGGTAGCGCTGACGAGTATGGGCGATGCTGAGAGCCGCGAGGCCGATCGAGTGAGTGTTGAGTCCTGTGAAGGAGCTCCAGATGGAAACTTTTGTTTTGTGTTTACCTTATGATTAAAGTTGCTGCACGTCCACTGGTTCCTACCTCTGAATGAGCGAGTTTTAGCTACATGAGGTAGTGTTCAGAAAAAACAAAACACCCATGAAGGAACTCGACACAGAGGAACGTAAAAACCTGCTGCCAGCTAGAAGTATAAATGCACGACTGCAGGCAAGACATGCGCCGTGGTTCACGATGATTACGTGACACTAGTGTTAGGTGATATATGAAATTTTAAGATCGCCATATTGTCTCCCTGGCAACACAGTGGCACAGTAGGTAGTGCTGTTGCCTCACGGCAAGAAGGTCGCTGGTTCGAGCCTCGGTTGGGTCAGTTGGCATTTCTGTGTGGAGTTTGCATGTTCTCCCTGTGTTGGCGTGGGTTTCGTCAGGGTGCTCCGGTTTCCCCCACAGTCCAAATGGGTTTCCCAGTGATGGGTTGCGGCTGAAAGGGCATCCGCTGCGTAAAACATATGCTGGATGGGTTGGCGGTTCATTTCGTTGTGGCGACCCCAGATTAATAAGACATGCGATTATAAGATAATTAAAGGAACCAAGCCGAAAAGAAAATGAATGAATGAATATTGTCTCCCTTTGAGATCGCCGATACAAGATACTATCGCATGGGGGCGCGGCATGTTATGTTTATTTATATATAATATTTTATTATTATATTTAACCATATCTAAACGTATTTAATAACCTTTTGGCTGATTTTTAAACTTATTTAATAACCCACTGCATTTGCTTTACGTTTGATCTAGGATAATAATACAACCAATGTAATAATACAATAATACCAATAATACAACCAATCACTGCGCTCTTACAGATAAATAGATGCTGAGACCGAAATAGTTTCAAACAAGACTTTATGCAACAGTTCGGTGCGTGACAGGATTTGATTGTGACTACTGTGACTTCGCAGCCCGCGGGACTGCCGCAAAATAGATATGAAATACATGGATGAAAGCAAATGAAATTATATTTATGTACGATGGAAGAAGCAAGAATGAATTAAGGTCCTTTCAGACAGGATGAAAGATATAAAAAGTTGCCAAAATCTTAAAGATTAACAGGAAATGTTCTGTTTTTGGGTGAACTATCCCTCTAGCTGGTGTTTCTAAACTAACTATTGGGAAATATTGACACACTCAGCTGTTGGGTTAAGTTTTTCAGTACATAGGATAATGTAATGTAACAGAACATAGGCCCCTGCAGGGACAATTTTACATTTCCTTACATTTCCTTCAAAATTGTGTAAATAATTATCATTCTTTTAAGATAAAGATTTATTTTCCAAACATAATTTAATCCTGTTACCTTTATGTCCCTTTTTTAGGATGTAAAATAAGTCTCTGATGTCCCTAGTGTGTGTGGAGTTTCAGCTCAAATTACCACACAAATAATGTTTATAACTGTTTGAATCTGCCCCTTTTAGGCTTCGATCTTAATTGTGGCTCTTTGGTGACTCTCGCTATGAATTCACATTGAGACTGTGCTCTTCATCAAAAGAGGGCGGAGCTCCAAATGTGTGCCAGTGTAGTCTATGAAGAAAACATTGTTCATTTGTGAATCCTAAAACCCCACATTTATAATCCTCTTAGTCGCTGACGTTGGACCTGCTTCAGTAAGGAGGTTCAAATAACTCAGAGTTTAAACTTGAACTCTGAGTTGATTTACCGAGTGATTATAAACTCAGAGATTTTGGATTCAGAATAGCGGATCTGAGTTAGGTCAATCAACTTTGAGTAGACCAACTCAGAGTTAAGCGCGCACACTGTGACTATAAAAAGGCATTATCAATGGAGCGCAGATATAAGGAGTGACCATGGCAACATCTTAAAAAAGAGATCAGCATTTCTTTCTCCAGCTGAACTTGATGTGCTCATGCAAAGTTATAGCAAATATGGGCATATATTTAAAAAAAGCAACACCACTGCATCAGGGAAACAGAGACAGTTAGCGTGGCAAAACAGCTGCTCAAGTTAATGCGTAATTTTACATTTAAAGTACTTAAATATTTAAGTATAATAAAATAAGTAATGTAATGTGTGATGTTTATACAATTTTTTATAATCTTTTATACACGTTGATCAGTTTTAATAGACTTAAAAGTGCACTTGTGTGTGTCTGCCTCTATTATTGATCAAGTGTTGAGCCTTTGATATGACATATAGAAGGTAAGCAGAAATAAACAATAGTTTTTAGAAAAAATAATAATCCCGTTAATCTAGTTACAGTACATGTCGAAGATCAGTGAATTTAAGCTAATTATTTATTAAAAAAGGACAAGCCATTCTCGTGCGTGACTTTGTTTTTTGTGTGACTAAAATGTAGGCAATAGCTGTTTCCATCCAAATATGTTAATTAAATTAATGTGCAAAACTGGATTATTGCATAAAAGACGTGTGAATAAAGCAGCGTTTCCATCCAATTAATCAAAGAGAACAACATTGTCACTTCCTGATTAACGAGCACCAAATATCAACAGTAAAAACAGAATTTACTGCGGTAGAAGAAGCTGCGTCAATCTTATCTTTATTTAATAAATGTACTTGCGCCTCAGAATACAATGCTGACACACAATGACCGTGTGGGGCATTTGAAGCTATGAGATGCAGAGAACAGACGCTCTTGACACTCTCCAGACATTATACATTAATACTGAAATGGTTAAAGCATTTTAGAATGACCAAAACAACCTTTGAGATGTTTTACAGTGTGCTCAGCCTGATGGTTTGTCCATTCACACACATTATCATCATCACATGGTCTCTTATAACAAATCTTTTTTTAATGCACATACTGGAATTTGTTCAGTAAAAGTGTTTCTATTGTAGTTTATGTGCATCTTTTTTATCGAATAAAAGTTTATCCTACTTATTTATCCCCATATGTTTTTTAATTGGTATTTTCAAAGTTATGTGCATCATGACATTTCCATTAATTGTTTTTTATGTGCATATCCAAAATGAGCATTAAAATAGGTGGGTGGAAACATAAGGCTAAGGCCAGAAATACCGCTTCATCTATAAAAAAGGGGAGGAGACTGACAGAAACTCTGGGTTTAGAGATTAAAACCTGCTCCTGACCAGGTTAGGTTCACAGAGTAAGTTACCGTGGTAACTGACTCTGAGTTAAAGTTAGTTACCTCTCTTTCAGAAACAGGCTTGACTTACTCTGCATTCTCCATTTTGACAAACCTGCCATTTTGAAACGGAAAACCCAGAGTTTCTCTCATTTCAGGGTTAAAACAGGGAGAGTTTTCACACCTCCTTTCTGAAACAAGCCCAATATCTTCAACAAGTGAAAACTCTAATGACAGACGGCAGCTTCTCACTTAGGGGCTGTCTATGATAATGAGAGAGAGATCATCACTAGTAGGCGGGGCTTTCTCCCTGTGATGACACGTACAAAGGGAGAATGTCAATCAAAGTGTTTCTGCAGACTGCTTTTATCAAGTGTGTTTATAAAAAATTATTTAATTAATGTCTATCATTAGTAGCTGGTTATATTCACAGAATGTTGTCGCACAACTGTGTTTAAACTCCTTATAAAAGTGATTTTTGCATAATAGGTCCCCTTTAAAGCTATATTTTCAGCTCCACTGTTTCCATAACTCTTTGCTGAAACGAAAGTTCAAAAGAACAGCTTTTATTTCAATAATAATCACATTATAAATGTCTCTCCTCTCACTTTAATGCCCCCTTGATGAATAGAGGTATTAATTATAAATCACAGCTATTGTCAGTTCAACCCTGAACAAAATGAATCTCTTAAATAAGGCTAAAAAAACACGTAAATCGGCATAAAAATGAATTATTATTCAAGGCTTCTGCAGTTGGTTTTCACATGAGAAAAGATCTGTTTCCTCATGAAGCGCGTCCTTTAGAAGTGCTGATATGAAAGACGGGGTTTCATTCAGAAAGTCCATCTCCTTTCCTGAACAGCCACTTCAGCTGCTGATGCGGAGACACGACAGCAGTCAAAGAGCCAGAAAATGAGAAAATGGTCTGAAGCGATGGTGTGTGATACAGACACACACACACACACACACACACACACACACACACACACACACACACACTGAGCACAGAACAAGACCAGAGGATCAGGCTAATGCTCACGAAGATAGAAATAAACATCTTTTATATTTGTCAAACCCATAATGACCCCCCCCCCCCCCATTTACTATATTATAGATGTTTTTTGTATAATACACAACTAATTACAAATGATGCTTTACACAATTAGGACTACATGAATGAATTTACTATGTGCTGTCAAACGATTCATCGCATCCAAGATGAAAGATAATTAATTTATTCATTCATTCATTCATATTCTTTCGGCTTAGTCCCTTTTTTAATCAGGGGTTGCCACAGCGGAATGAACCGCCAACTTATCCAGCATATGTTTTACGCAGCGGATGCCCTTCCCGCCACAACCCATCACTGGGAAACATCCATACACACTCATTCACACAGATACACTACGGACAGTTTAGCCTACCCCATTCACCTGTACCACATGTCTTTGGAGTTTTCAAAGCAAACGGTAAGAGAAAATTGCACTGCGACCACAATTTTACATGGCTTTTAACTCTTTACTCATTCAAAAAATAAAAATAAAAAAGAGATCTTGTGGCTTGCTCAAAGTCCTTATTTAAAATGAGCTGAAACAACACTATTGTTGAGATTTTTTTGGGAACAACTTGGTTTTATGTTCACTCCGCTTAAATTTGTAAAGTTAATAATAATAACAATACATTTTATTTATGATGCGCTTTTCTTAAACTCAAAGCACTACAAGAATTACAACAACAAATAAAAATACAGAGAATTACAAGCTTGCATAAAATCCCAGTAACAAGCCAAAGAGTCAGACCGGAGTAATCATTCATTCATTCATTTTCCTTCGGCTTAGTACCTTTATTCATCAGGGGTTGCGACAGTGGAATGAATCGCCAACTATTCCAGCATATGTTTATGCAGGGCATGCCCTTTCAGCTGCAACCCAGTGCTGGGAAACACCCATACAATATCACATACTCATACACATACACACAGACGCTTATACACTATGGCCAATTTAGTTTATTCAATTCACCTATAGCGCATGTGTTTGGACTGTGGGGGAAACCGGAGAACCTGGAGGCAACCCACACTGAAAAAAATTATTCAAAGATGATTCCTTGGATTTAATAATTTTTTTTACTTAAAGTGGTTGTAAACAATTTAATTAGGCTGAATTTAAACAAACAAATTTAGTTGAACATTGCTCAATTTAATTTGTTTGTTTAAATTCAACACAATTAAATTGTTTGCAACAGTTTTGCATGCAACACTTTTTTCAGTGCAGGTCAACACTGTGAGAACATGTAAACTCCACACAGAAATGCCAATTGACCCAGCCAGAACTCGAACTAGTGACGTTCTTGCTGTGAGGCAACAGTGCGAACCACTGAGCCACCATGACAACTAGTTTTAGGTTTAATTCACTTAAATTAGTTAATAATAATAATAATAATAATAATAATGTTAATGTTAATAAAATGCTTTGCTAAAAAAAATGTGTATTAAGAAGCTTCTTAAAAAAATCCAGAGAAACGGTATTTCTGAAAATTGTAGGTAATGCATTCCATCAATTAGGCGTACAGTAAGAAAGAGCCCTACCTCCCATGGCTTTTAACCTACAGTGGCGATGGTACAAAATGAGTCCACATGCAGAACGAAGACAGTGAGAAACAGTAAAAAAAAAGTCACCAGATCACAAATGTAATCTGGAGCTAACCCTTGTACTGCTGGTTAAAATCAGAGTCTTAAATTAATATGGAACATGACAAGTTAACTTAATTGATTTGTGTTAGGACAACAAGAATGAATTGTGTGGAACCCAGCATATTTTACAGCTCCGAGCGAACTGACCACACAAGAAAAGTTGACCATGTAGAGATATATAAGTGAGGCAAACATGTTTATTTTCTTTCGTCTTAGTCCCTTCATTTATCAGGAGTTGCCAGAGTGGAATGAACCACCAACATTACCCGAACATGTTTTACACAGCTGATGCCCTTCCAGCTGCAACTCAGCACTGGGAAACATCAATACACACTCATTCACACACATACACTACAAAACTCAACGCCAACTCCGGGAGAACATGCAAACTTCACACAGAAATTCCAACTGACCCAGCCGGGACTCGAACCAGCGACCTTCTTGCTGTGAGGTGCAGCGTTAAGTTGTTTTGTGGTATTTATTTGCTGTTGTGCAAAGAACTCCACCAAAATAATCCTTTAATCGTCAATAATATGTCCCCGTAAATGTCATTAGTGCGAAAAGAAACAAAAGCTGTTAACGTCACACCGCCCCCTAGTGTTCATCTAAAAACGAGCTTCTCAAAAATGTAGGCTAAAACATATTTCCAATGAGCCGTCCATTTGATAAATCCGTATTTTTGATGTATTTTTAAGAGAAGAGATCAAAGGCAGGGCTGTAAAAGCAGCAGATGTGGCTGATCTGACATCAGGGATGAGCTGATGGATGCAGCTTCTCTCTGTGTGATTTTCATCTGAGTCACTGCTGTTCATTTGACCGAATCCCCAGGAGTCAAACAGTGTTACTGAACACAGCGGGAAGCTCACGACACGCTAAAAATGATGCCAGATAACACAAGCCAGATCTCAGAGGAGCGTCTGTGCTTGATAAACAGTCTCTGACGTAAACTATTAGGCCTAGACGAATAATCAAAATGAAATTGTTAATGCAACTAAGCAAAGGTGTGATTGTCATGCAATAAATCTCTTCTGAAGGCCAGAGGGCGCTCTCACACTCAAACTCCAAACACCCACGAAGAAGAAATCCTCATTACATTTAGCAGATGATTTTGTATAAAGCAGCTTAGAGTTGAGGAGGCATTCAGTGAATCAACAAGAGGCAATACACACAACACATGCTGATTATACAAAGGAACTGATAGTGCTCAGAGAATTAAGTGCTAGAGTTAGGAGAGAGTGTTTTTTAAATATATATAGAGAGGAGTGTTTTTACAGGTGGTTTGTCAAACCCACTCACCTTTTTTCTAGAGATATGGAGTGATGTTAAGAAAGCATCTGGTGTAAAACTAGTGCATGTGCCGGTTAAAGTGTCAGAGAGATGAAAGAGTGTGTTCTCTACAAGTGGTTTGTCAAACCCACTCACCTGTGTGAGGCACACGTTATAAACAGAACTTTTCATTGATTTTGAATGAGTAATAATCACAAGACTGCATCTCACAGGAGGATTTTAAAGGTGCAGTAAGTTTGACACCTTGTGGTTGAACTAAATGGTGCATCCCTGTATCAAAACAAACACAAGCGCAGGTTGCCAGATTGCTAAAAGCAGCAGCAGATAGTTCACCTCAGATCTTGAATATAAAGTAAACAGTTTGAAATTGAACTTTAGAGCTGTGACTCAGTGCAAGCCGGAACATATCAGTGATTCAGCATCTACATTTAATAATGATAATGTTAAAGAGGTTTAATATGTATTGATTAGATTATAAATCTTACCATTTTGTGAGTGAGGGTATATTCTGTGCTTTTGAATGGCTGTGTTTAAATTTCTGTCATGTTTTGTCTGGTGCAAACAGCCTAATTGCTCATCACTGCAAATCTTGTCACAAAGCGTATTGTTAGGACACGCTGTTACAATGTAACCTGCTCACCTAATGTTTACGTTTGTAACATTTATATTATTTGTTAATTAATAACCTCATAACCTCAACTTTTAATCTTATTTTAGAGTCTGCTACTGTCCACCGGAGGTCACATTTCGGTAACGGCCGCATGTTTTGAGAGCCTTTCTGACTGAATGAATGAAATATGTTGTTTTCCACCAAGGCAATCTGGGGTACTAAAATTATAATTGGCTAAACTGGAAGTGGGTGGGTTAAAGGGACCAAAACAAAAACAGACATTCTGGCACGTATTGGCCCGTTTCAACTGAGTGGAACGGTATGGTACGGTTCGGTTTGGTACGTTTTTATGGGCGTTTCCACTGTCAAAAGGCGTACCGAACCGAACCGTACCGTACCACTTTTTCGGCACCCTTTCGAAAGGGTACCAAACACGAGAAAGGGTACCAAAAGGCAGAGCTAGACGCGCAGCTGAACGCTATTGGTTTACAGAGATACGTCATTCGCTTACGCAACAAGCCAGAATGAAAACAAAAAATCCGCCATGTTTAAAATACACGCACAGCCGAGAGATTATAGCGGAATTATAAATACATATAATAACGAGCCATGGTCGACCCGGGCTCAAACAAACCTTGTCGTCGTCTTGATGAACAGCCACAAAGCCATGGAGTACAGCAGATTTACCCTGTGCCCTGTAGTTTTTTACGAGGCAGTCTGAGGCGCGAGCGGTTTCGCTTTCTTTCTTTGCGTTTGCCACGTGTCTATTTCTGAAATAACAAACTTCTTGAGCTGATGATAATAGCGTGTGCATGATTATTGACGTGCTTTTGAAACCTGATCCTGTCAGACACTGACAAACACGAGAGTAAAGCGCGAAAAAGCAAAGAAGAAGCCGGAAAAAAAGGAGCACATTATTTTTCAGCAGACATGAACAAAATGCCTTGTTTATCTATTATCTTCAACTTTTGGACTATTATGAACTGGGAATGATGGAATTACTGTGGGAATGATGGAACAGAGGCTACATGTGCCGCTGAAGATTACAGACACAGATAAGAGGTTTTCACTGACTGTAGGCTATATTTCCTGTTGTTTTTTTTAACCTAAATAAGCACGAAATGTCTGCTATATGTAGTTCTTCTGTAGTTGGTAACATATCGGAGACTGTAAGGGGCTGTATGTGTTTATATATGTTCATTTATTTAGTTATTTAATATAATTACAGACGTTACAGTAGGCTGTTTCGCACTGTCTTTGATCTGCAGTTATAATCAACTCATGTTCTTAGAAAAGTTAGTAATAAACATTTCTACACAAGTATTTATGTGTGTAAAGCGTCTGTTTCGTGAGAAGTGCTTCTCATATGATATGTGAGCGATCCGTACAGCTTTACTGTAGACATTTCCTCGAGCGAGAATGACGTCGACTGAAACTCTCTGTCATACACCACGGCCACCAAAAGGGTACTCTTGTTAGTGGAAACGCAAGCCTGATAAAGGTGACCCGTACCAACTCGAACCGTACCGTACCAGTCAGTGGAAACGAGCCATAATGCACATTTTCAAAGCAGAATATCTGACTTGTTTTTCAGATAAACAAGAATGTTCATTTGGCATGTTTCTTCAGTATCTGCACCATATTATGATATTTTAAGGCTTTAGAAGAGTCAAACACTTACATACAGCACCTTTAAACGCAGCTGAAGTGCGTTCAAAAATGAAAATACCTATATTAAATTAACACTTTATAATATTACATATCTTATTGTGTTTTTGACTAAGATTATCATTTTGTATTTTTGCCCTAGTAAGCACAAGAGACATCTTTAAAAAACATTAAAAAAAACGTAATCATTGCCTGCCAATAAAACAACACAGGCTCATTCTGAAAATGTAGCCCTATATACATTTCTGTAGATCACGAAATATGAAGCCATAGGATTGTTTGGCTGCATTTCATCTTTAAAACGAAAGCTACGAGGCGGTATGATGCTGTTCCTTTTTGCACTTACCAGTTAACTGCTTATCTCTGTGTGGACGGCTTTCCTGCTGCTACCAGTTTGTCTGGTGGCTCGACACGTATGTCGGCGGACTCAAGACGCAGAGCAGAGTTGACCACGACGACGGGGTTCGAGTCCGGTGAAGAACGGTTCCAGAAAGTAGGTAAAACAAAAACAAAATCTAAGAAATAAAATAAACAAGCAAATAAGAGGATGAGTCGACAACAGTCAGTCGAAAGCTGCCTCTGGTGGGTTAACAAGAGAACAGCAGGCGTAAATGGCACGGCCGAGAGAAATTTGAGATCTCAAAAAGCGTACACAGCGGCCTCTGGTGGATTCGCAAAAACAATAACTGCAAAAAAACATACCTCCTGGGACGTATTTGGTGCTCTCCAGAAATGTATATAGGGGTACGTAATCAGATTGAGCCTGAGATGCAATAAAACCATATAAAGTCATGAAAATGAAAACAAAGTCAAAAAATAACATTGAAATGCGTAATGAAAACTCCCTTGTGTCTCCTGATGTATTAAAAAGAGCAGCAAAAGTTGACATAAGGCACACACACACACACACACACACACACACACACACGTGTCTCTATACGGGTCACAGTGATCTGCAATGCAGTGACTGTGATCTAGAATCCTGCAAAGCTGATAGTGGGGCATGTTTTCTCCGCTTCAGGAGTGAATATTGCTGCATGATTACACAGGTTAGCGCATGCAGGTGGCAGAGCGCTCCAGTTAAACACAACACAACAATCATTTACTTCAGACAAGAGCAGAATAAACTCACACACTCCTGCCGCTAACGCAACTCTGAAGACCAGTCAGCTCCACAGCTCTACATTCAGGAGCAGGGGTTTCAGGGTCAAAAATATAACGTGAAGTCTGTGAATATATATAGTTGAAGTCAGAATTCTTAGCCCTCCTGTATATTTTTTCCCCCAGTTTCTATTTAACGGAAAGGTTTTTTTCCAACACATTTCTAAACATCATAGTTTTAATAACTCATCTCTGATAACTGATTTATTTTGTCTTTGCCATGATGACAGTAAATAATATTTTAGCAGATATTTTTCAAGACACTTCTATACAGCTCAAGTGGGCTAATAATACTGACCTTAAAATGATTTAAACAAAACTAAAACTGCTTTTATTCTAGCCGATATATATATATATATATATATATATATATATATATATATATATATATATATGCTTTTATTCTAGCCGATATATATATATATATATATATATATAAATATAAGAATTTTTATGTTGCCAGATCTAGTTATTATAAGCATTGTGTCATTGGATGTGTTTTTAATATATAATGTAACAGCGTTAATAAAGTAATTAGGGCAGTACTAAATATTTGGGTTATAAATTTTGTATCCTTCTTGCAAAATTTGAACTATTTTATTGCATTTTTAGGGCATTGCTTTTGTTTGGTTTTCAAAGCAACATCCAAGCGATCGATTTTCTGCCAATAGTATTTAAATCACGGATCGAAAAATCATAAATGTAAATCAAACAGGTGTAAAAATTAATGCAAAAAATTATATACATAAAATTAAAATAAATTAATTAGAATAAGAGATAACATGAGTGTGTATCGAAAAGGTATGCTTTTAAATAAAAATTATTCAAACACATATAAAATAAAAAGACAAAAAAAGTTAATTATTTGAATAAAAAAAACAATGTGACGTGCAGATCGTAAAATAATAATTGCAAATCAAAGATTTTACAACACATGTGAAAAGGCAAAAAACTAAACAAAAGTTATATATTAGAATAAGAAGCAATGTGGTTGCGGATTGAAAAAGAATAAGCAAAAATGTAAAAACATCAAAAATGCCATGAATACAAACTGAAACTTCAAAGATTTCTAAGTTGCAAACAAAAATCCACTACAAAATAAATAAATAAATAAATAAATTGTAATCATTTAAACATCATTAGAGTACTAATTCACCATTAATAAACTAAGTAAAAACTGTAAAACAATCTTAAATAAAATATTGCTTAATTATTCTACCTGACTGTCTCTTTTAAACTGCATTTATAAAGTATATGATGAGTCACATTTGTAGCCAATACTATTACTCATACTACAGGGCTGTCGATTGCTTGGTTCTGATTGGCTGATGAACATTATAAGGTGTCTTTAGGTGTACAAATCAGAGTATAATCAGAATATTGGACTAATAGACCAAAAGTGTGTGAATTTGTTTTTCCTCATAAATCAACAACTCTTCATCAATTATCCCTGGATTCTGATTGGATGATGAGCATTCTAAGGTGTGCAGTTTTTTCAGATAAAGTAGTTCCGGCAGGTTTCAAGCACATTACAGTTCCAAATCTCTACGCGTCATTTCACAGCTACAACAATCAGAAATCACAACAAAACACAAGAGAAGGCTTTGGATGAGATGCGTGAGAAACTAGTGCTACACACAGGGGCAGTTTGAGGACAAAAACCTGACAAATTTTAAGATTTAAGACCACCATATCTCAGGACCTGAAGTGGGACCCTCACATTGACTCCATTGTCAAAAAAGCTCAACAAAGGCTGTACTTCCTTCATCAGATGAGGAAGTTTAGCCTGCCAAAGGAGCTGCTGAAACAGTTCTACACCTCCATCATTGAATCCGTCATCTGCAAGTCAATAACTGTCTGGTTTAGCTCAGCTACCAAATCCAACCTCCAAAGACTACGTCGAATAGTTCGGACTCCTGAGCGAATCACTGGTACAACCCTCGCTACTCTCCAAGAACTGTACTTATCCAGAGCGAGCAGAAGGGCTGCCAAAATAACTCTGGACCCCTCACACCCAGCACACTGCCTCTTTGAACTGTTACCTTCTGGTCGACGCTACAGAGCACTGCGCACCAGAACAGCCCGACACAGAAACAGTTTCTTCCCTCAGGTAATCAAGCTCATGAACACTTGATGATAGTAATTGTGCACTCTAAAAAACGTTGCATTATTTATTTAACCCAATGGTTGAGTTAAAAATAGTTGGTGCTTTGTGGGATTATTTTTAACCTTTATTGGGTTATTTATTAATAACTCGATCAGTTGGGTAAATATTTGGTGCTTTGTTGGGTTATTTTTACCCTTTATAGGTTATTTGTTTAATAACTCAACCAGTTGGGTTAAAATTTTGAATTTCAACAGTCAACTGATTTAACTGACACAGAACAGTTGTATTAATATGCATGTGTAATGTTGTTTTTGCATTATGAAGTTTATTTAAGATATAACGCAAGAATATTGTTGTTATTTCTTTATCAAATTACCTCTCTGTGTCGTGTTTTTTATATTCGTTTCACCAGCACTCTTAATAGACCCTTTTCACATGACGCCACGTGGTTTCCGGTTTCACTCCACGCAGTGTATCGTTACTTCTGCCTACACAGAAATTCCCATAGAGAATCTATCCAGTCAGCTGTATATTTACTACAGATATGGTTAGATGATGACTACGGCTGCTTTCTGTTGTCTGCATTCAAGGTGAAACATCTGAAATAAAAAAAAAAACAACTTACGGATCATCCAGTTTTCTGCTTGAACCAAGTAAAGGAGACTTTAAACAGAGTCTATTGCTTTGTGCTGCTGTCTTTACGGCAGATGATGTTGGTGTGAACTTGTCAGTATTTGTCAAATAAAGATTTCAGATGTTTATATGGGTGCTGAACATTTTTTTTAATGTCAGAATTTTTTTGTGTGTGTCCTGAAGAATAAAAAATAAATAAAACTGAGGGAGCTTTACTGTGGTTGTTTACAGTGGACAGCTATTTCACAAACTTATTCATATTATCCACATTCTACTGCTCAGTTCTCTGACATTTTTTCCTATATATGTATTATATTCCTGAACATAAAACATTCATGTCTTTTTAATATTCAAATTAAATGAAATAGAATAACAGTGTTGTATGTGACTCTTAATAATCAAACAAAAAAAATTATTAAAATTTACAATTGCAAAAATAACACCAAGAAGACAACATTTTAATTCAGTATTATTAGACTATGACATTATTTGTAACATTATTAAGTAAAAGGTAGCTCAGATATCAAATTAAATCCACCCACAAGGTGGCGGTAGGGCATAATTAATTAATTAAAACAGAGAAACTGAACAAAACATTAATAGATCAGTAAATAATAAGTTATGAAACTGGTTGCATTTAAAGACATACTTACCAGGTAATATAAGAAGATTTAGTAAAAATGTTTTACTTGTGCTGGAACATTTACATATAACAAATAATATAAATTTATATTCAGAGCAGCATCAAAGTTCAAACAAATTCTTTATTTAGAAAATAAACTTAATCAATAAGTGAAAAGGCTGCTTTCCTTGATAAACAATAGTTTATTCCTACTCTTAATGAATTAAACAATCATTTTCAAAGTCAGAAAGCAGTTTAGTATTGAAAGGGAAACATTTGGACACATGCCCAATACTAATAATAGTCTTAAATCAGATCGTGCAATGTGAATATTTTTATTTGTAGATTTTTCAGAGAAGTTTCCCATTCCTTCAAAGGGTAAACTGGAACTGAAAATACACTGCGTTGCCGATAGGGGGAAGTGAAGTGATGTCATTGTGAAAAGGGTCTATTGCTGATGATAAAAATGCATGGCAATCTATATAAAACGGATAAAAACCTTAAGTGTCTGGAACTTAAAATGTAAAGGAAATAAAGCATTTTCAATATTTTTGAAAACTGCATGTTATTTTTGCATGCCATTTAATCAAAAATAACCCAATGCATTGGGTTAAATTTATATGACCCAATCCATTGAGTTAAAATAACCAATAGTTGGGAAGGTGCTATAACAACCTATAGTTGGGTTAAAAGTTGGGTATTTTTAACCCAACTATTTTAACTGAGTGACACAAACATCACTACTAGCTTTGCAGTTTTATATACACTTATTTAACAACACTTTACATGCCAATTTGCACATAACACCTGAATATATAACATGGAATATAGTAATATACCTGTACACACACTTGTCAATTTGTATATTTGCATTTACTACTTACTTCTGTTTCTAAAATATGTGTATTATCTGTTTTTCTTTTGATTCTGATTCTGATTCAAATGTCTGAAATAAAACATCTGAACAGTGGCTTTAGCTGCGGGAACCATAGTATAAGTGGAATAATCAGCCTGATCTCACGAGAACACGTAAGTATTTTACGTTTTGTCAGTTTAGTGGCACGTTCAGTCGTACGACATTGTCCGATTTTAAAAAGGAGGCGTGGCACCTAACCCCACCCCTAAACCCAACCGTCATTTGGGGGAGGAGCAAATCATACTAAATTGAACGAATTACATCATAGAAATTCATACGAATTAGCCACTAAGTCAAAAAGTTACCAATTGCCATGAGATTGTGCGGGAATAATTAACTCCAGTGCATTGAATTATCATAAAATAAGGCACATTATGACTTTTAGCCTCTTTTATCTTTTTATTTTAGGCTGCATTGACACAACTGTAAAAACACAATAGAAATACAAACTAATTGAAGAATAACTCAACAGCTCGTTGTCAATTATTCCTTACACAATTCCCAGACCTCACCAATTTTCAAACCCCAGTTACGACCGTGTTCACGAGCAGCATTTTTTTGTGCTTTACACACAACACATCCAATCAAATTCCTCTGGTGAAAGGCTGTCATTACCGGTGCGATTATAATCAGCTCTCCGCGTGTTGGCGCACATCCTAATGAACGCGGATCAGTGATGGCGCGACCTTCTGGACCTGCTCTCCTCTTTCAGTTGTGCGCTTCGGGGCGTCCTGACTGCGCAGAAACGCACGCGACATGATAATAACCTCATTACAGCAGACCTTGAGCTTCTGCGGGAGAAGATGGGATTTAAATCAAGCGTTTATCGCCTCTAATCTCTCTGAGAGATGAAGAGGGTGAATGTGAGATGATGCCGCTTTCTATGTGTGATATAATACGCTCTCGTCTTGTATATGTGGAGATGTGATGGCTGTTGGAGTGTGTGTCACTGCTGTCTTTGAGGTTGTGTTTGACTGTTGAAATAGAGGAAAAAAAGAGGAAAGGGTGCGCTTGAAGTGCCGTTTGTGGCCTAATAAATTGCAGAGCAATAAAATCAGCTTTGACTGTCCAGTAAAGTCATGTGACAGGAGCTGTTGTTCATGTTTTTTCATGTTTACACTCCACCAAACGGGCAGTGTTAGAGTCTTTTTCAAGGACAACACGTTTTATATGCACACACACACACACAAACACACACAAACACACACACACACAGCTCTCAGCAGCATTTATGACCACTTGAAAAGCTGCTTAAAACACAACAGCAACAACAAAGCTGAGCAATAAATCACAGATCACCTTAGCAACCACATAGATACACACTGACAACAATGTTAAAATATTTTACTAACTCTTCAGCAATGCAGTTATAGAAATGTCCGAAAAAAACACAATCTGATTTTACTCCTTAGCAACCGCATGGCAACGCACATTCTGATTTTACTGCTAAGCAACCACATGGGAACACACAATCTGATTTTACTCCTTAGCAACCGCATGGCAACACACATTCTGATTTTACTCCTTAGCAACCGCATGGCAACACACATTCTGATTTTACTCCTTAGCAACCGCATGGCAACGCACATTCTGATTTTACTCCTTAGCAACCACATGGGAACACACAATCTGATTTTACTCTTTACCAACCGCATGGCAACACACATTCTGATTTTACTCCTTAGCAACCGCATGGGAACACACATTCTGATTTTACACCTTAGTAACCGCATGGGAACACACATTCTGATTTTACTCCTTAGCAACCACATGGGAACACACAATCTGATTTTACACCTTAGCAACCACATGGGAACACACATTCTGATTTTACTCCTTAGAAACCACATGGGAACACACATTATGATTTTACTCCTTAGCAACCACATCAACACACATTCTGATTTTACTCGTTGGCAACTGCATGGGAACACACATTCTGATTTTACACCTTAGCAACCGCATGGGAACACACATTCTG
Source organism: Danio aesculapii (assembly GCF_903798145.1). Taxonomy (NCBI): domain Eukaryota; kingdom Metazoa; phylum Chordata; class Actinopteri; order Cypriniformes; family Danionidae; genus Danio; species Danio aesculapii. The sequence continues at coordinate 644,410 of NC_079437.1, read as the reverse complement.
ATTTTACTCCTTAGCAACCACATGGGAACACACAATCTGATTTTACTCCTTAGCAACCATCTGGCAACACACATTCTGATTTTACTCCTTAGCAACCATCTGGCAACACACATTCTGATTTTACTCCTTAGCAACCACATGGGAACACACAATCTGATTTTACACCTTAGCAACCGCATAGGAACACACATTCTGATTTTACTCCTTAGCAACCACATGGGAACACACAATCTGATTTTACACCTTAGCAACCACATGGGAACACACATTCTGATTTTACTCCTTAGCAACCATCTGGCAACACACATTCTGATTTTACTCCTTAGCAACCACATGGGAACACACAATCTGATTTTACACCTTAGCAACCGCATAGGAACACACATTCTGATTTTACTCCTTAGCAACCACATGGGAACACACATTATGATTTTACTCCTTAGCAACCACATGGAAACAAACATTCTAATTTTACTCCTTAACAACCACATGGGAACACACATTATGATTTTACTCCTTAGAAACCACATGGGAATACACATTATGATTTTACTCCTTAGCAACCACATCAACACACATTCTGATTTTACTCGTTGGCAACTGCATGGGAACACACATTCTGATTTTACACCTTAGCAACCGCATGGGAACACACATTCTGATTTTACTCTTTACCAACCGCATGGCAACACACATTCTGATTTTACTCCTTAGCAACCGCATGGGAACACACATTCTGATTTTACACCTTAGTAACCGCATGGGAACACACATTCTGATTTTACTCCTTAGCAACCACATGGGAACACACAATCTGATTTTACACCTTAGCAACCACATGGGAACACACATTCTGATTTTACTCCTTAGCAACCATCTGGCAACACACATTCTGATTTTACTCCTTAGCAACCACATGGGAACACACAATCTGATTTTACACCTTAGCAACCGCATAGGAACACACATTCTGATTTTACTCCTTAGCAACCACATGGGAACACACATTATGATTTTACTCCTTAGCAACCACATGGAAACAAACATTCTAATTTTACTCCTTAACAACCACATGGGAACACACATTATGATTTTACTCCTTAGAAACCACATGGGAACACACATTATGATTTTACTCCTTAGCAACCACATCAACACACATTCTGATTTTACTCGTTGGCAACTGCATGGGAACACACATTCTGATTTTACACCTTAGCAACCGCATGGGAACACACATTCTGATTTTACTCCTTAGCAACCACATGGGAACACACAATCTGATTTTACTCCTTAGCAACCATCTGGCAACACACATTCTGATTTTACTCCTTAGCAACCATCTGGCAACACACATTCTGATTTTACTCCTTAGCAACCACATGGGAACACACAATCTGATTTTACACCTTAGCAACCGCATAGGAACACACATTCTGATTTTACTCCTTAGCAACCACATGGGAACACACAATCTGATTTTACACCTTAGCAACCACATGGGAACACACATTCTGATTTTACTCCTTAGCAACCATCTGGCAACACACATTCTGATTTTACTCCTTAGCAACCACATGGGAACACACAATCTGATTTTACACCTTAGCAACCGCATAGGAACACACATTCTGATTTTACTCCTTAGCAACCACATGGGAACACACATTATGATTTTACTCCTTAGCAACCACATGGAAACAAACATTCTAATTTTACTCCTTAACAACCACATGGGAACACACATTATGATTTTACTCCTTAGAAACCACATGGGAATACACATTATGATTTTACTCCTTAGCAACCACATCAACACACATTCTGATTTTACTCGTTGGCAACTGCATGGGAACACACATTCTGATTTTACACCTTAGCAAGCGCATGGGAACACACATTCTGATTTTACTCCTTAGCAACCACATGGGAACACACAATCTGATTTTACACCTCAGCAACCACATGGGAACACACATTCTGATTTTACTCCTTAGCAACCGTCTGGCAACACACATTCTGATTTTACTCCTTAGCAGCCACATGGGAACACACAATCTGATTTTACACCTTAGCAACCGCATAGGAACACACATTCTGATTTTACTCCTTAGCAACCACATGGGAACACACATTATGATTTTACTCCTTAGCAACCACATGGAAACAAACATTCTAATTTTACTCCTTAACAACCACATGGGAACACACATTATGATTTTACTCCTTAGAAACCACATGGGAACACACATTATGATTTTACTCCTTAGCAACCACATCAACACACATTCTGATTTTACTCGTTGGCAACTGCATGGGAACACACATTCTGATTTTACTCCTTAGCAACCACATGCAAACACACATTCTGTTTTACTCCTTAGCAACCACATGTCAACACACATTCTGATTTTATTCCTTGGAAACCGCATGGGAACACACATTCTGATTTTACTCCTTAGAAACCACAGGGCAAGACACATTCTGATTTTACTCTTTAGCAACCGCATGGCAACACACAGTCTGATTTTACTCCTTAGCAACCACATGGGAACACACAATCTGATTTTACACCTTAGCAACCGCATAGGAACACACATTCTGATTTTACTCCTTAGCAACCACATGGGAACACACATTATGATTTTACTCCTTAGCAACCACATGGAAACACATTCTAATTTTACTCCTTAACAACCACATAGGAACACACATTATGATTTTACTCCTTAGAAACCACATGGGAACACACATTCTGATTTTACTCCTTAGCAACCACGTCAACACACATTCTGATTTTACTCGTTGGCAACTGCATGGGAACACACATTCTGATTTTACTCCTTAGCAACCACATGCAAACACACATTCTGTTTTACTCCTTAGCAACCACATGTCAACACACATTCTGATTTTATTTCTTGGCAACCGCATGGGAACACACATTCTGATTTTACTCTTCAGAAACCACATGGCAACACACATTCTGATTTTACTCCTTAGAAACCACAGGGCAAGACACATTCTGATTTTACTCTTTAGCAACTGCATGGCAACACACATTCTGATTTTACTGCTTAGCAACCGCATGGGAACACACATTCTGATTTTACTCCTTAGCAACCGCATGGCAACACACAGTCTGATTTTACTCCTTAGCAACCGCATGGGAACACACATTCTGATTTTACTCCTTAGCAACCACATGGGAACACACATTCTGATTTTATTTCATAGCAACCGCATGGCAACACACATTCTGATATTTCTCCCTAGCAACCACATGGGAACACCTATTGTGATTATACTCCTTAGCAACCGCATGGCAATACAATGTCAACCTGAAAAATATCCTATCATCATCATAATTTAAAAACTGTAAATGTTTTTATTGCTAGCACACGTTGTTATTCTTTAGTTGAACACTTTTCTGATGATGTCAGTTTGACAGTATTCTTAACCACGCCCCTCTTACCATTAGTTTGCCAAAAGGGAATGATGCGCAAAAAGAAAACTCCGCCCCCTACACAATATTCTATGTCAGTTGGAAGTACATTGAAATACTAAAATAAAATTCTGAGCAACTTCTGGCTCACGCAGACCTACAGACACCATAACAACTGCATAGCAACACCATAGACAACAACTGAACACCATTCATCTGTAAACTCTACTCACATGACATGATTTGTGTGTATATGTGAATGTAAGCGTGTTGTTTGACCTCAGCTCAACTCTTCACCATCTCGAACTGCGCTCAGAGAAAACAGTAAACTTCTCCTCCCACTCATGACCGACATGTCACATTTACCGTCCCGCTGAGAGGGGCGCAGAAGACCCTCGCGGCCCCCCCGAGACCTGAGTCGGCACACTTAACCCCCGCTAAATTGGATGCAGATAATTGTTGCTGGGGTGAGAATGGAGCTGTTTCCAAAAGATGCATCGTCCACACAAACACAAGACAGTGATTCATGATCCTCTTTCGGGTTCGCAATTAAGCAGAGCCGTCCTGGTGGAGACGGGGCTCTGTAAACCAGTGTGGGCTTCACTTTTATGTGCTCCACTTTCAGGACGAGTGCAATGCTGTCATTAGAAACGCAAGCAATAAACATGGAGGACCGCAGATTAGAGAATTGTTCCTCTCATCGCATTAATGGGAACCATTACAGCTTTACATCAGGAAAAAGAGCAGAGCTGCAGATAAACTCACAGCACAGTTCTGCACAGCCTTTAAAACAACACTCCCTTACACTGGCAAGATATTAAAGTATGAATATGCTACACATTTGCAATAAAAGCAGGACGTTTTGAGAATTATTCTGTAAAAATAATGGGGCAATAACAGACAGAAATGTTGATTTTCATTACAACCATAATCATGCCACATTCATATTCATATAACAGTGTTTCGTCTAGGATTTTTTCCAGCTGTGGCAGCAGATTCTGTTGGGCCTTTTACCGTACGGTCACACTGAATGTAAGCATGTACGATACCTGTACATACACTTGTATACCTGTACATACACTTGTCAACTTACTTCTATTTTTTAGAATATATTTATTATCTGTTTTTTGTCCTGTCTCTGTAATCCTGTTGCACTGTAGAAGCTCTGTCACGAAAACAAATTCCTCGTATGTGTGAACATACCTGGCTATAAAGCTCTTTCTGATTCTGAAAGCGGTGAGAGCGTCAAAGTAGCCGGCAGTCATTCATTTTCAATGAGAGCCGGCGGCGATAAGCGGTGAGGAGCAGTGCGTCTTCGCTTGTGTTGTGGGCGTTGAGGAGAGTTGAATTCAAGTCAACTTTATGGTAATGAGCTATGACGTGGTTCAGCAGCAAGCAATCAGAATGAAGAAGTCCACCGCTTGAGAGGAGTTCAGAGAACACAGACCTGTGAACTTTGGTTCAGACCACAGTTGTTCCCAAGGGTTTGATTATTACGGTTGCCGGATTTTAAATTTTTTACAATGTTTTCTTACAGGAACATGCATTAAATAAGTTGCTGATGTGCTTTAATGTTGTAACGTCATATATTTATCTTTAAAAAAGCGTGAATCTCATGTGACAGTACAAAACAGTATTGGTGCTTCAGGATATTTCAGACATATGGACACATTGGATAATTAAGTGGAGCAAAGCTACACCACATGCAACGTGATCTTCCATTGTTAAATGAATTCAAGTGCGCAACATTTTCACGCTAGAAAGCATGATTTATGCAGGAATGTAGCTGATATGCTGCAACCGCCCCTTTAAATACGAGATCAATGTAGCGAATTTTGACGCTCTCCCCGCCGGAGCTGAAGGCAGACAGAGTTGTCACCAGGGCAGCCAGAGCAACCTTGGACGCTCTCACCGCTTTTGGTGTGTATGCACAGTTACAGATCTACCAACTACCTGTGCCGTTATTTCATTGACAAATGTCGTGAGCGCAGTATTACAAATCGAGATCACATTCATGTAATACGAGCATGTGAATCTCTGTGCTCGAGTGCCGACTTCCTCTGATCGTGCACAAAGCTTCTTGCGCGTCCTCAAATACACGCTGCTCAGGTGCAGATTTTCTTGTGCGCTCTCAAATAAACGCTGCTGAAGTGTGATTTAGTGCATTTATGTAACGAGTGAGTCTCCAACATTTATTAGATTTGCTAGGAATATTTATGAATGTCTCCAATAGACCTACAGAGCGGTATTAACGCGTCCTGAAGTAATTCGTATAAACTCTAGCAAGATAAAGTCATTGTATGCAGAGCCATAGATCTTTAACTATAAATAAAATATAATTATGGAAACTGTGTTCATCATAACTGAAAGCTATATCGTGTTTACTAGCCTCAAGCATCACGCACCTGTCAGTCAGTCAGCATGTACCTTAAAGGGTTAAACAAATAAAGCAAAGCACTACTACGATTACAGAAAAGTTGGTGCTAATATAATTATCATACTTTTTAATACGTTTGGGTGCGATTATAACGCGCTGATTAAAAAAAAAAACGACTGAATGTATTGAATGAGAAGCTGTAATGTAGCCACGGCGCCCCGCCATGGAAGAATGAATGTAGCAGAAACCATGTATAAGTATCATATTTTTAACTATGTGTTTTATAAATAAAGACATTAAGAAACCAACAACTTATTATTTAAATATATTTCACATTTGAATTGAAAGCCAGTGTTGTGCTTTAAATATGTGCATTTTTTTGTAATAATAGACAGAAATCCAGGTTTTACTCTATCATACAGACACCTTAGCAACCACTTAGCAAAACTACAGCAACCTGACAACATTATAGCAACATCATGTTTTACCAACAAACTGATTCAATCCATCCATCCATTCATACACCCATCTGTTCATTCATTCATTCATTCATTCATTTATTCATTCATCTGTTCATCCACCTATCCATCCATCTGTTCATCCATCAATTGCTGATCCATTTATCAATTAATTTGATCATTCATCCATACATCTGTTCATTTAACCATTAATCCATCCATTTATCCATCTGTTCATTCATCATCCATCTGTTTATTCATCCATCCATCCATCTGTTCATCCATCAATTGCTGATCCATTTATCAATTAATTTGATCATTCATCCATACATCTGTTCATTTAACCATTAATCCATCCATTTATCCATCTGTTCATTCATCATCCATCTGTTTATTCATCCATCCATCCATCTGTTCATCCATCAATTGCTGATCCATTTATCAATTAATTTGATCATTCATCCATACATCTGTTCATTTAACCATTAATCCATCCATTTATCCATCTGTTCATTCATCATCCATCTGTTTATTCATCCATCCATCCATCTGTTCATCCATCCAACAATTCATCAGTTGCTCATCCATCCATCCATTTGTTCTTTCTTCCATTTATTCCTCCATCCATCCATCAATCCATACGTTCATTCATCCATCTGTCCATTCATCCATCCATCTGTTTGTTCGATCATCATTCATTCATCTATCTGTTCATTGATCCACCCATTAATCCATCCATCCATCTGTTCATTCCTTAATTCATCAATCCATCCATTCATCCATCTGTTCATTCATCCATCATCCTTCCATTCATCTGTTCACTCATCCATCCATCTGTTTATTCATTCATCCGTTCATCCATCTGTTTATTCGTCCACCCATTCATCTGTTCGTTCATCATCCATTCATCTTTCTGTTCATTCATCTATCCATTATTCAATCCATCTGGTCATTCATTCATTCATTCATTCATTCATTCATTCATTCATTCATTCATTCATCAATCCTGCCATTCATTCATCCTCCTGTTTGTTTGGCCATCATCCATTCATCGATCCATCTGTTCATTCATCGATCCATTCATCTGTTCATCTATTCATCCATCTACTCATTCATCCATCCATTTATCTGTTCGTCTATTCATCCATCTGTTCATTCATCCATTCATTCATCTGTACATTCATCTATTCATCCATCGATCCACCAATCTGTCTATCCATCCACCCATCTGTTTATTCATCCATTCATCTATCCTACCATCATCCATCCATCCGTCCATACATCTGTTCATCCATTCATCCATTGATCCATCCATCCATCCAACCAACCAACAAACCAACCAACCAACCAATAAAAAAGAATTGTTGATTTGCAATAAAAGCAGAACATTGAGAATTCTTAATAAAAGCTTCAGAAATGGATGACGGATAACAGATTTGAACAAAGTTTCTTTTGAATGCTCGGTCTCATCACAAAGAGCAGGACTGCACAGAAATCTGATGTAAAAATGTCTGCACAGCCTTTGTGCTTTAAAACCCCCAGAAAAAAAGGCAGATTTACCTTGGGAAGATATGAAAGTGTCTTTGAATATATTAAACACACGCACTGTAATCTTGCCTCTCCTAGACTTTTGCTCATTCGAATCTTTTAAATGAATCAGTTCTTCTGGCTGAAAGTCAGGGTTTTATCAGGACCATGTGAACAGGATTTATTCCTGAATGAATTTAAGTTTCAATATCACCCGATCAGCTGAGGAGAAATGATTTTCCGCAGAATATGCCAGAATATTTCACAAACATACCACATAATGTGAAACTGTAAAGTAAAGACTGAATCTCTCTTGTGGGAAAAACAACAGCATTTTCTATTTTACAGGACCTTCGAGCCATAACAAATTATGGATTATATAAACCCATGTTATGCCATCATAATTATCCCCCAAATATTGTCCTAACTAGTCAAACACAATTATCTGAACAAACACATTTTCTTTTCTGAACTGTGAAGGGTCTTTGAGCTCTCAGCATGCTCTGCGGCACAAATAAATGATGTGCTTACTGTTATTGAATATGTTTGGTCACTTTATTTCTTGTTTTGTCATTAGACAGTCAGCTATTAGATGTGTTTTGATGTAACTCTGAGCTATTATTTGTATTTTATGTCCTCTTTTAATGTCAAATATAAAGGTTAATAGAATTTAGTTGTATATACCAAACATCTTGTCAGACACATTTAGAGCATTAAATTTGAAATTTAGGATGACTATTTGTTCATTTATTTATTGATCTATTTATCATTCATTATTTATTCATTTATATATTTATTTATTGTACAAGAAAGAAGTTTTTTCTTCAGCTTAGTCCCTGATTTATCAGGGGTCGCCACTACAGAACGAAGAACCAAAGTTGACTATATATGCTCACTAACTGATAAGAAAATATTAATTAATTTATTTATTTATTTATTTGTTTAGAACAAAAATAAAGTTAAACATGCTCACTTGATAATGAGATATTTATCTGAAACCTTAAAACAGATTCTATTTAATATGCTGTCTATATCAACACAATCACTATTTATTTATTGCACAGCAACAAAAAGGTGCCCTGTTTTTAGATCTTTTGATATACATTTTTAAACAATATAATATCACTGCATCAGCTTTATATACAGTTGAAATTTTCACAGTTTGTCTGATAATATTTTTTCTTCTGGAGAAAGTCTTATTTGTTTTATTTCGGCTAGAAGAAAAGCAGCTTTAAATTTTTAAAATCCATTTTAAGGTCAAAATTATTAGCCCCTTTAAGCTATATATTTTTTTGATAGTCTACGGAACAAACCATCGTTATATAATAACTTGCCTAATTACCCTAACCTCCCTAGTTTAACCTAGTTAAGCCTTTGAATGTCACTTTAAGCTGTATAGAAGTGTCTTGAAAAATATCTAGTAAAATATTATTTACTGTCATCATGACATAGATAAAATAGTTATAAATGAGTTATTAAAACTATTATGTTTAGAAATGTGTTGACAAAATCTTCTCTCCGTTAAACAGAAATTGGGGAAAAAATATTCAACTGTATATAAAAAATAAATAAAAACAAAAGAGTTAAAATAAAATAATATTTGGTAGATTATTCCTGATTTTCAAAAAAAAAAAAAAAAAAAATTAAATAAATAAAAAATAAATAAAAATACACAACTGTCCAATTCTGGAAAAAAACAAAACAAAACAAAAACAAAACAATGCTCTAAATCAGGGTTCAAAAAATTTTCAGCCCACGACCCCCAAAATAACAAAGCCAGTGACTCACGACCCCCACATTTCTTGGAGGTTGTTATAAATATACAAACGTTGCGCACATAAAAATAGGCCTATATACACAAGCATATTGACAACACAAAAAAGTGCAACCGTATAACAATCATATATGTTTATATCTTTGTTTAATTTCATATTTACCTCAGTTAAAGAGACTATAGTGGGCACAATGTTTTCAGCACATTCACCATGTCTATTCTTGGTTTCATTTTGGAGATCGCCACTCAGAGACGTTCAGTCGTGGCCTGTATTTATTTTTAATGTATTTGATTGTCATAAAGGTGTCAGAAAGTTTAACCTGGTGCTATAAAATCAATCTATCGCTATTGCTGTGTTGTTAATCTAATGTAAACACACCGATCCTATGAACAAAAAATAATTGAAAGAATGATGGCTTTTCATTTGCATGTTGTTGCTTTTTATGTAACTTTTAACTACTATTAATATCTTCTGTGGGTTATGGATAGAATACGGTAATTCTAATAGACTTTTGGAAATCACCAAGGGACCCCCTTTCATTGTCCCACGACCCCCAGGGGGTCCTGATCCCCATTTTGGGAACCACTGCTCTAAATGGTAATATCTTTTGCTATTCGGAAGATGTAACTAAATAAATCTTAACATTTTACTCAAGCCTAACAAATAAAGTACAAAATGACTTTTGTTGTTTATTCAAACTACTTTTTTAAAATGAGCTTAAACAACACAATTCACAACTGAATTACTTCATGTCCAATCCACTTAAAACTGTAAAATTATTATGTTATTTGATTGATTTATGTTGGGAAAACATGGAGGAATTGTGTGGAACCTAGCAGTTTTTATTATTTTTTTTGTTCAGGGTAACTTAGAAATTTCAAGTGCTTCCTTTTCTTTCTGGTAAAAAAAAATCCATTTAGTTAATCTAAAATTCAAAGGACGAATATTGCAACCTGTTGACTGAAGACTAACACCTTTGAACTTTACAGGTTATTGATGGAAACAATCAGGCTACACTTTAAAAGACATGCTGGGTTCCACAAAATCCCTGTTGTCCCAACACAAGTTTATCAAGTTAACTTAATCGTTTTTACAAATTTAAATACATTTTTTCAATAAACAATTAAGGTGTTCCTAAAAAAAACCTTTGAGAATTGTAAATAAGTAATTTAAACAAGCAGCAAAGTCTTGTTTTAAGTGCATGATTCAAGATTTGTTGTTTCTGAATGTCAGTATTTCTCTTTGTACAGTTATTACATCCCTGACACAAAAAAGGCAACAGCATGGAAAGAAAATGAGCTGAAAGAAGTGAAATTAACTGCTCGAGTGGCTTATTTAACACTTGACCTCATTCATTTGACCTGAACAGCGAGTCGAGCGCTGCCGTTCTGCTCTCTTTATTGCACATTTTTACAGTGCTAGAGCAATTCCAGCGTTATGGATGTGACATTTGCAGTAAAAACTCAAAACTCAAAGTCCACGTTAACAATAAAACATCTCTTTATATTCTTCGATACAACTACCCACGGAGTTATGGAATATCAATCCGTAAACATAATTTATATTTTAAATAAACATGTGTTATGAGTGTGACCAAAAAAGTTAGTGAGGATAAAGTATACAACAAATTCTGTGAAATAAACCCTGCAAAACCCAATAGAAATAATACTAATTAAAAGCATAAGAGTTGCTCTCTATAGAACAAACATGACTGATTTTATTTAACAGGTTTGCATTCATGAGGGAAAAGCTTAGTTATGGATGTAACATCTCTCCGTTATGGATGTGACAGATGTGAAATTGGCACTTGTGTGACTTTGGTAAATCAAATATAACTGTTTAAAACATTGACAGACACATTTTGAGTATTTTAACAGTAATGTAGAATACAAGCCTACACAAAATACAAGAAAGGCTTTCTCTATTTTTTAGAGAACATACTTTTTTCATGGCATTTTCTAACATATGCTCATTCTAAAAACGTAGCCTTATATACATTTATGGATATGCATTTCATCTTTAAAACGAGCACTTTGTGGAAGTATGACGCTGTTCCCTTTCACCGTTCCTTACCAGCTGAATTTACTGAATTTTTGCCCGCTCCTGCCAGGTTTTATTCTGCACCCGACCACTCCTGCTGTATATTCAGCCTTTGTTCACCCGCTAAATTGGGGTACTAGCAAAAGAGAGAGATAACAGATAAAAGTGTAGGATAGATGTCAATTTCGCTTGCTCCTTTTTAATGAGACAACAGTGATGTGCGGTGAGATTTGTGACTGGTGGGGCACTGACTCTTTCAAAGTCAGATTTACAAACATATCCACTCAATATATTTGCCAACTACCGATTGTGTTTCATATATCATATCAGCATTATTTCTATACACATAGCTGGTACATATAGGGCCAAAGAAGAATGTCAAATGTACAGTAAATATGCTTCCCCAAAAACACCCAGCTGGATGCTACAGCTCTCTCTGTATCTATCTATCTCTCGGGAACGCTATTTATAGGCCGCCAACTCAAATTGCACATTACCAACCGATACCACGTTTTATTTAGAAATGTGTTCTTGCACCACTAGAGTTGACCACGACGACAGAGTTAGAGTCCGATGAAGAAGGGTTCCAGAAAGAGAGACAAAAACAAAAGGCAAAAAATAAAATAAACAAGTAAACAACAGGGTGAGAATGTGGTAAAATCTGAAAACGTGGTAAAAATCAGGCTTGTTTTTTAAAACACTTGTTTGGGTTTAGGGAAGGGGGTGGATGGGTTAATCAGGGTTTTTGAAAAGACTATTGGTTGGGTTTAGGTGGTAGGCCAGGGAATCAGTCAGTCAGTCAGTCGACAGAGGTCTTTGGTGGATTTACACAAGAGCAGCAGGCGTGAATGGCACCCGCGAGAGAAATCTGAGATCTCAAAATGTGTACACAGCGGCATCTGGTGGATTTATACAAGAGCAGCAGGCGTGAATGACACCCGTGAGAGAAATCTGAGATCTCAAAAAGTGTACACAGTGGCCTCTGGTGGATTTACACAAGAGCAGCAGGAGTGAATGGCACCCGCGAGAGAAATCTGAGATCTCAAAAAGTGTACACAGTGGCCTCTGGTGGATTTATACAAGAGCAGCAGGCGTGAATGACACCCGTGAGAGAAATCTGAGATCTTAAAAAGTGTACACAGCGGCCTCTGGTGGATTTATACAAGAGCAGCAGGCGTGAATGGCACCCGCGAGAGAAATCTGAGATCTCAAAAAGTGTACACAGTGGCCTCTGGTGGATTTACACAAGAGCAGCAGGAGTGAATGGCACCCGCGAGAGAAATCTGAGATCTCAAAAAGTGTACACAGTGGCCTCTGGTGGATTTATACAAGAGCAGCAGGCGTGAATGGCACCCGCGAGAGAAATCTGAGATCTCAAAAAGTGTACACAGTGGCCTCTAGTCGATTTGCGAAAACAAAAAACTGCAAAAAAAAAAAACGTAGCTCCTGAGACGTAATTTGCACTCTCCAGAAATGTATATAGGGGTACGTTTTCAGATAAGCCTGGGTTGGCATTTTCGAAGTGTTGTTCAGAGATCTGCTTTTACGAGCCACTGACAGCCGTTTTCCTTCATTGGCTTTCTCCTTGAGTCATGGAGTCATTGAGAAAGCTTCATATCTGCTGCCGTCTGAGGAATGACACAATATGAGGCATGTGTGCTGATAAAGGACGGGGCAGATATTGGCCCTTGTGAGATTAATGTCAGACTTATTTCGGAGCTCCCGAGTGCTAGTGAAGCTCTGATGAAACTGGCTCTCGCTAGAGCACTTATGACGTCCCATACGGATGAAGTATTTCTGGATTTGGGTTATTTCTTCCCTGCGAGATTCATTTAAGCGTTCGTTTTGTCAGTTCGTCTAACATTAACACTATATTTCATTTCGATTACCTTTCTTGTCAGGGATAAACTCAATTAAAGGGGATTTTGTCCCAAAGCAGATTGTTTTGCCCTTGAAGTAATGCGGTTTTATGAGATGTTGTCCTGAAGGTCTTTGGGAGAAATGAAAACAAACATGTGAGAACAGTTTAGAGTTACAAATATTGAGCTGTCAATCACAGTTGGGTGTCTTTTAGAGTTGAAACTAGAATTACATTTGAATTAAAAACTGATTAACATTTTTTTTTCTAATAAGAGATGTGCAAAGTAGAAAGAGAGAGAGAGAAAGACTTAAATTTTGACTATTAACACTTCAGTACATAAATAAATTCCATTTAAAAAAACTAAATGTTCAGCATTTTATTTTAAATTGTGATTTTTGTATTTTTATTTTTACACTTTTTAATGTTACATGTTTCATTATATTTACACAGTTACCAACTGCTAATTAATTTACTCAAAATTTTGATAACAAAGATGATACAGGGGTCATATTGACACTTTTGTACAAGTACAAGTGTCATTTGTATGCAGACCACCTCACGAATCATTTTTACATCATGCATTAAAAGCTTTTTTTTGGGGGGGGGGGGGGGGTGGGGGGGGGGGTTCATGTGTGTTTCTTCATATGCAAATGAGCTGCTTCCCACCATTTTCCAGAAGAGGTCTCAGATAATCAAGCGATAACAAATAAAACATCTGCGTGGATTTTAAAAAAAGGGCTGAATTTTCAGCCACTGAAGATTACTGGATGAAAATACAATTTTTGGTTTATGGGTGAAAGAGAAAAATTTGGGTAAAAAAAATATGGGTCAAAGTTATATAAGTAAAATATAAGTAAAAAAAAAAACTATGCTGGACCATATAGCTGTCTGGCTTTTGCTCCTGCTCAGAGTTATTGTTTAAAATTTTTATATTGTTTTGTCTTGTTTTACCTTTGTATTCTCTTTTGTGCTGTTTTGGACCTTAGTTAGAGTGGAGAATCCCTGCATGCTTTATGTTTGTTTGGTTATTTATTTCATATGTTGTTGGACTCACCATATCTTGCTCTTCTGATTGTTTTGCATAGTAGTTTTATGTTAATAAATAAATAAATGGCCGATGTTTATTTATGTTACAAAGTTACCAGTTGTATTTAAAGTACACATGAAATCAAAACTAACCGCATGATTTTGTTAGCTCACATTGGCAGTTTTGTGGTGAACAATAAATCTGTGCATGTCATTAAGAAAAAAAAAAGTTTGCTCTTGTAATCTTTAATTGAAATCTGAAAATGCACATCCTGTTTGTTTTCAGTAAAATTGTCAGATTACGCCTGTCTGAGGTATTGGGCGTGGCTAACATACTTAACCACGCCCCTCCAACTGTCACTTTTGACAACAAACAGAAATGCTGAGGAGCAGGAAGAGTCTGTTAAGTTGAAATAACACTCTCTAAAGCCTTTTTCCATCTTTCTGAATGAAATTCCTACTTTACTACTTTCAATTAGCTTGCAGCACAAAAAACAAGCCACGCCCACTGTTTACTCATTATATATTTAGTTTCTCCAGGAACTGTGACCCAAAACAAAAAAATGGTCGCAGCTTCAGGTTCATGCAGGGACAGTAACTTTAAATAGGGACAGTAACTGCTAGTAACTCAGCTTTCACCCTGGATGTGGAAAGCGCTGCGATATGAAACCCATTAATTTTAATGGTATCCATTATACAAGGAGGGTTTGTTGCCAATATCGTCCAAAGTTCATTAGCAGCAAAGTGCTTACTAGCTTGTGTGCACACCATGGGTAAAGATCAACATATCTCAATATTCCGCTCAGTGGATTTTCTGTTCGTGTACACATATATTAATTTATGCATGAACCTTATACTGACTGTAAAAGCAAAGTTGCAATAGCACTACTGTGTTATCATGGCAACGCTAGTAATATTACAGTCTTCGACTGCTTCACTGTCAATAAAAGTATTTTATAATGTTTTATAATCTAAATGTATTTTTAAAATGTTTACATTTATAATTAAAAAAGAACAAAATTATTGAGATAAATTAATAAAGTTTTTTTTTTTTTTTTTTTTTACAAATGACTTAATTTAATGATAAAATACTAATTATAAAGCATGTTCATTTATCAATCAAGCACATCCAGATTTTTTTGTTTAGACACAGGATTTTCATTTTAGTGCATCTATTTTAAAGCCTCGTCAGTTTAAACTCCTGATCACTATTGTTGTTGTTTTGAACAGCGCATATATGGATCACATGCAGAGAAAAACTACTGTCAGCAAACATTGCCTGCTTAAAAAAGAAACAAAACACAAGAAAAGTTTATCCAAAGCAACTTTAAATTTTAGGTTAAGGACAGAGACAGATGAGTGAGTTCTGTCAGACTGGAAACATAGTGTTTTATTGTCGGCAGGGTTTGGATTCGGGAGCCGTTCTTAATATCACCTGCTAACACTCACATCAATTTGCCTCAAAGTTTCCATAGAAACTCGACTTTGTAAACAGTGTTTTATTGCACCGTGGGTTGGTGTGATGCTATCAAATCTGCACACACCACTTGTACCGTATAACAGAGGTAATACAGTCGAAACAGGACGTCCTGTACCTGCCCTCATATTACACCAGCAGACAATCTGACTGCACCAGCTGTAGGGTTAAACACTGCAGACCTCCTATAGTCAAAAAGAAAAAAAAAGACTGCTTGTTCAAAACACAGTGGCTCAGTGGTTAGCACTGTCGTCTGATAGCAAGAAGGTTGCTGGTTCGAGTCCCGGCTGAGTCAGTTGGCATTTCTGTGTGGAGTTTGCATGTTCTCCCTGTGTTGGTTTCCTCAGGGTGCTCCGGTTTCCCCAACAGTCCAAACACATGCGCTATAGGTGAATTGAGGAAACAGAATTTCCCGTAGTTTATGAGTTGTGTGTGAATGGGTGTGTATGGGTGTTTCCCAGTACTAGGTTGCGGCTGGAAGGGCAGCCGCTGCATAAAACATATGCTGGAATAGTTGGCAGTTCATTCCGCTGTGGCAACCCCTGATATATATATATATATATAAGGGATTAAGCAGAAGGAAAATGAATGAATGAATGAAAAACTAGCCAAAATAATAGACTTTCTCCAGAAAAAAAATATTATAGGAAATACTGTAAAAAAAAAAAAAAAAAATCCTTGCTTTGTTAATCATCATTCTGCAAATATTTCAAAAAGAAATAAAAATTCACAAGAGGGTGAATAATTCTGACTTCAGCTGTACATCCAGGCATATTATTATGAATGGCCTTTTCATTCTGCTGGAGGCTTCAATCGGGACCCGCAGGCACCGCCGGTGGAGGTGCATGTCGAACGAGTAGTGCATGATGGTAAATGAAGGCTTTTACCTGCTGCCTGCCGGCCAGAATTTCATCATAGAGCTCTTGATTTGAATAAATGTCTATCGGTTTCGCTCTCTTCCAGCCAGAGAGCATGCATTCGTCTTGTTGCCGTCACGAGGCATTGGGTAATGGTGATAAATGTGCTGGGACTCGTACGGCATGACCACGCAGTTTTCCTAAACTCTCACCTGCTCGTTCATCTTCACTATGACACAAACGCTGTAGACACAACACGTTAGGAGAGCCGGATTCTGTCAATAGAGGCCAAAAACATTGGTGTAAATCTGAACTGGGTAACAAAATCTTTAAATTCTGCATTCTTTTGCAAGGATTATTGGATTTAGGAGTGTACTGTGATGTTATTTGGTGGATTAGAGACTTCCTTTTAAATTGTCCTCAAAGAATTGTCAATAATGGTGACAAAAAACAAACAATTATTGTAAATACAAGAGTTCTCCAAGGAAGCATGTCATCTCCCTTACTCTTTTTGCTGTATTCAAATTAATTTATGCTTTAACTTATTTAAATTTGCAGACAATGTGGCACTGGTTGGCAAGTTGAATAAGGAAGATACTATATAAAGTGAAGCCCGAAATTTTTCACACCCCTGGCAAATTCTGACATTTTTTTACTTTTATTTTATTTTATTTTTTTTAAACCAGAAATGATACAGGTTTCTCCCAAAAGATAGTAAGACGATGTACCAGGGTTCATACACATTTTTACTACTAAAATTACATGACTTTTCTAACACTTTCAAGTAAATTTTCATGACCTAATGTTTCATGCAATGTTTATATGCGTGGTAAAAAATAATACATGTTCAAATTTATTACAGCATCTTGTAAAACACACAACAATCTATTTAGTTAAAATGTTTATATCTATTTATATCTATGTAAAATTGATTTAGATAATGCTTACACCGCACTAATAATGTGAGAGTATGTGATTGGCAAAGGACACAAAAGAAGTAAAGACAACTAACCAATATTCAAGTATACAGATATCTGTTTTCCATGACTTTTACAAAACTTTTCCAGGCCTGGAAAATGCCATGTCAAAATTCCATAACTTTTCCAGTTTTTCCATGATCGTATGAACCCCGATGTACAAGATGAATCATTGTCAAAAAATCTCTATATTTCTCAGCTTTTATATACATTTAAATAAAACTTTATGTCAGAATATGTCAGGGATTTGAACTGTGGTGGATTGGGACAGTATTTTCGCCCAGGAAAAGATACCTCAGGCGACCTTAGTGTGTACTCACACTAGGCATGGTTGTCTTGAGCCATGCCCAGGCACGATTGTGTCCCCTCTCACCCTCGGCTTGCACTCACATTGCTTTTTTTTTGCCTTCCGAGCCAGAGCGCGCTTACGTCATCAATGATGCGACTGTTCAGGTTAATAGAAAAGAAGCCCTCTCGCACCATACAATGGAGATTGCTTTATTTCTATTGTTTTGTATTATTTTAAGTAATTTGGAATGTGATGACACAGTCAATTTTTTTTGCTGAACAGATCCACCACTTTTGACGCTCATAAATCTTCATGAAAGCCATCGTGATGCAGGTATTAGGAGGTTTGATAAGTCAATTTCGCACTCAGTGCCCAACCAACCCGTACTCTTGCACACCTCTTCCAACCGGGCCAGGGCCAGACAACTAAACCGGACCTGGGCCAGATTTGGAGCACTCACACTTGTCAAATGAACCGGTAAATGGGGATGAATGAGTGAATGTGGGGTGGGGTAGGGGTTATAGATTGATAAGTGAATAATGGGGAGGGGGGATGGGTGGGGTGGTAATTGATTGGCAAGTGAAGAGCGGGTGGCAGGGTGGGCTGATCAGTAGGGAAAGGGAGGGGTGGTTGATCCATAAGTCAAGAGCTGAGGGTGGTGATGGGGGACAGGAAAGATTCACAATTGACGTCAGGCCACGAAAAATGTCCCAGTGCTCCCTATGGCCAGTCCGTCCCTGGGTATGAATAATTTTGGGTTTGACTGTATATTTGCTTCAGAAATGGTGCAAAATGAGTTCACTGGAGATACATTTGAATTAAAGCAAGGAGATGGTAATTAGCAGAAATAAATAAGACTTTATGGAATGATTAAAACCTCTGGGACTTGATGGACATAGAACAGAGGAAGTTTTAAATATTTAGGAACATGCTTTGATTACATATTGACATTTTATGGAATTGTGGAATATATATAAATATATATATATATATATATTTTAAAGCAGTGCAGAGATTAAATCTTATTGGGAGATCACAACACTTTGGCGTGAGTCAACAATTTTTGGTGATGGTCTATAAGAATTCGGTTGAGAGTGTTGTGAGTTTTAATATGACTGTTGCCAGGTAAAGAAAAGCAAAAACTGTGTAGCGTAGTAAAATGGCCAGAGCAATTGTAGATAAATCACAAAGACAATTAAATGAAATTAATCAAATGAGAATGAAACAGAAAGCTTGTGTCATTACTGAAGATTGTTCCTATACTTTAAAAATAAGAGTTTTACAATCAAAAACGTTTTAAAAAAGGTTTTGTAGGACAGTTTCAGTCTGCACTTGTCCTGAAAACAGCAGATTTATGCATATACTGCTGTGTGTTTAAAGCAGGGCTGCAGGTTTAAAGCCAATCTGAGATGGCTGTTCCCAACTTCAGCCAAACCTCACAGCTTTCAGGAGCAGCACAAGTGTTAAGCTGGAGAAATGTCTGCATCTCAACCTCAATCACACACGCAACAACCTCAGAGACCAGAGACTAACATCTGGATATCAACCTCAGCCCTCAGTCTATGCACACAGACACATACACACATGCACTACAAAGCTAGAGACGAATTAACAAACCAGCATTTCAGCATTGTAAAACACCTAAAAAGTTGTTTTGTTTTTTTCCTAGGGTTGTCACGATACTGGAAATCAGTACCAATCACCGAACTCACCGCTATTTACTGAGTGTAACTACAGATACAGAGAAATTGGAGTCACGTAGATCAGCTGGTTTGTCTACAAGCTGACATACGAGCGATCCGCTGATAAATTATGACTTTAAAACGATCCAGAGTCAAGTACAACAGCCAATCAGCGCTGTTTAAGAATGTGCTCAACAACGCTCAATTGGGCACTTTTAATATTTCTGTATCGATTGGTACCGAATTCCAGTATTGTGACTACCCTAGTCATCACAGTGATTCAGTATTATTATTATCATTATTATTATTATTATTACCTCTAGAACTGTCTTGAGCATCTATCTGCACTCCCTGTCTGTATTTATGCCTCCAAAAGCCACCGCATAGTGTTCATTGGGTTTTGCCTTCTGAGGCGCAACTCATTTATTACAGAAGAAAAAGACTCACGCAGCTTCTCCTGATGGAGCAAAAGACATTTTTCTTTTTGATATTTGCTGCCAGTTCATCAGGAAGTGACTCATTAGATGAAAACGCTGCTTTATTCACAAATGGTTTATACGATTTACTCGCCGATTTATCGGTGTATCGGAGTTTCTACCTACTGCGTTGCCATTTTTAACCTTTATTGGGTTAATTATTAATGGTTTAAAATGTTGAATTTCAACAGTCAACTCATTTAAGTGACACAGAACAGCTGTATTAATATGCGTACGTAATGTTGCCACCGAACATGGCACTTCAGCAAGCACTGGGATAGTTTGCCGCTGTGTGTGACATGGCTTGGATAAGAATCAGCACCTCCATGTCGGAGGCCATATACAAATTCACATGAGTTCAGTCAGACGAACATGTACAATTTTTAAAAGGAGGTGTGGCACCAAACCCCAAAACATTTTCAAATGTATCAACTTTGGGCAACATTTTCAATAGGATACATTTTCATTTCATAAAAACTAGATATAATATGCTTGTGTGGACATGGCCTGATATTGCTTTGCATGAAGATTGTTACAATAGCTATGTTTCCATCCAAAGATACGAATTAGATTTGAGCGCAAAACTGGAATTTCTCAATGGAAACAAACCTCACCCCTAAACCCAACCATCATTGGGGGATGAGCAAATCATACTATTCATATGAATTAGCCACAAAATGCAAAAGTTACGAAGTGAGAATGTGATCACGAGATAGCATTGGATATTCCAGTTTTGCGTGAAAATCTAATTCGCATCTTCGGATGGAAACATGGCTGTTGTAACAATCTTTATTCAAAGCAATCTCCACACTAATATGTTTTCGTTTAAAAACATATATTCTCTAGTTTTTAGTAAACAAAAATGTATCTTATTGAAATCGTTGTCCAAATTCCAATCATTTGAAAACAGCGTTTTTGTATTGCAGTGTTTACCGAGAAAACAAAAGGCTTTCGGAAACTATGACACATTGTAGTCATGTGACAGTCAATTGAGGTAACATGGTGGACTAATAACATGACCAGCTCATCTAACAAGGTGGACGACATTATAAAGCACATGTTTTAAATGCTATCCTTTTTGACAGCATTATTAAAGATTAACATCAGTTTGTACATGCCCCATATTGTCTCTCTTTATAGGACACTAGGGGCTCTATTTTGATGATCCATGCGCAAAGTGCAAAGCGCAAAAGCATTAAGGGCGTGTCCGAATCTACTTTTGCTATTTTAAAGACGGAAAAATCTGCTTTGCGCCACGACGCATGGTCTAACAGGGTTGAGCTTATTCTTTTAATGAGTTATAGGTGTGTTATGAGAATAAACCAATCAGAGTCTCATCTCCCATTCCCTTTAAGAGTCAGTTGCATCGCACCATGGTGCATTTGCTATTTACATGCCGGACTTTGTAAGTGTAAAAACTGAACCCTTCACTAGAGAGAAAACATTAAAACAGAGCATCTACAGGCGAGAATGAGAGATGAGCTTCCTTATTATTTACTTTCACTTTCACTCTCGTGCATAGGGAAACGTGTTGTACGCACAGACATCTATTAGCCTATACATAATTAATTTAGTTTATTAAGCGCAAAGATTTGTTTCAAAACTATTTCTAAATTCAGTTCAGAGTTATATCCAAACACACATGCTATGCCCCATATGGTCTAAAACCTTTCAAAGAGACAGAAAGTAAATAAACAGCAGGCGGAAATTACAAAGGTAAAAGCATCTTACATCTGTGCGCATGGACAGTACCTGAACAAAGATTTTCAAATTTATGCAGATTAGTGTAGCCTTAGTCAGTGTTATATCCTGTTTAAGACAGCTAAGTAAATGAGTCTGTGTGTTTAACACATGCACACAAAGCTCCACAGATTGCCCCATCTAACAGAACATTTTCAAATATTCCCAAATTACTTTATTCACTGGCGCAAACACTCAAACTCAACCTACAGCCTATAAATCCATTCATGATGACAGAGGAAGCTGCTAAACCACAGGCGAGAAGACAGACTTTGTTTTTGCTATTTCTGAGCATAATTTTGATAAATCTCTATTAATTTTAAGGGTATATTACCTAAAAATGTATCCCATGAAATTAATAATAATAATAATATTTTTAAAAACTTGGATTAGCTGTTTACAATGAAAATACAAAAATAAACACTTGTTTGTTAAACCAAAAAATTAGGAAATTAAATAAATAAACAAATAAACAAAATAAACATTTAATTTTTGAAATATAAATTCTTAAAAAATTATTTTATATAAATGTAGAATTTATTTAAATATTTTATCACCCATTACTATACAAACAAAAATAAATAAAAATAAATAAATAAACATTTAATTTAAAAATATATTTTTACTAACAAAAGAACAATTTTAGATTTTATAAAAATGTTTGGAATTTTCCATTTTATTTTAATATTTCATCACCCATTACATATATTAAAAAGAAATGTATAAATATATAAATAAATAAATAAATAAATAAATAAATAAATAAACAATTAATTAAATAAATAAATAAATAAATAAATAAATAAATGTTTAGAACGTATTTTTATCAACTAACCAACACCATTTTCCCCCCAAAAAATTCTAAATATAATAATGAATTAATTTATTAATAAATGCCAATAAATACACAACAAAGAGAAATGAAATGAAACTTTTAAAACAAATAATTTCATTTGCACACTACAATTATTTTCAAATGTTCTCTGTCTTCAATGATGCACTGCCTTTATTGATTAGCAGAGCCTTTCCATAAGTTTCATTTTGGTTTTGCGTCATGTTTTTCATAATACCAGTCGTGTCCGTTCTTTTCCATCGAACACACATATGGCAAGAGTGTGTATAGTGCTGTTTACTCTTTACACTACAGACGTCACAGTGACTGCAGCATCAATAGAGATCTTCTTCAAACACACTAATGAGGCTTTCTGCATGTTTCCAGAGTCTCCGCACTGTAATCTGCCTTCAGGAACGCCATTCAGAGACTCAGAGGCTTTCACAGCCGACATTTACTGCTGTTTTACACGCGCCTGATGCTTTCATCATGGAAATGAATTCAAGACTGACACTCGCTCATTTCACAAGGTGCTGCGCTTTTAACACAGACCTTGACTATTTCCTCAATTATACACTGTCATAAGCATATAGAATGATGAAATAAATCTGCTTTGTTTATGCTTTTTATATGTTGTTCAAACGATTCATATAATCTAACATTTCCTTCAAATAAAACAATGGGAAGTGCACTGTAAAAAAATACTGTAAATTCAGTGGTAAAAAAGCTACAGTAAAAATCTGTAACCTTAACAGTTCGTTACTGTAATACCTTTGATGTGTAGTGTTAGTACTTTAAAACACTGGTTTGCAATACTATAAATTAATGAAATACAATAGTTTACTGTAAAATTAAGATATATATTGTAAGGTTTCTACTATATTTTTAATGTTAAATTTCTGGAAGCAACAGCTGTCGTTTTGTATCATAAATGTTATGTCTTTTTTAAAACAGTGTGTAAAAAATTACCGCAAATTCAGTGGTAAAAAAACTGTAAAAATGCTAGAGTTAAAAATGTAACCTGGTTAACAATTCATTCATTTATTCATTTTCTTTTCGGCTTAGTCCCTTTAGTAATCTGGGGTTGCCACAGCGGAATGAACCACCAACTTATTCAGCACATTTTTACGCAGCGGATGCCCTTCCAGCCGCAACCCATCTCTGGGAAACATCTACACACACACTCATTCACTACGGACAATTTAGCCTACCCAATTCACCTGTACCGCATATCTTTGGACTGTGGAGGAAACCGGAGCACCCGGAGGAAACCCACGTGAATGCAGTTTGCATGTCCTCCCCACGTTCGCGTGGGTTTCCTCCGGGTGCTCCGGTTTCCCCCACAAGTCCAAAGACATGGTATAGGTGAATTGGGTAAGCTAAATTGTCCGTAGTGTATGAGTGTGAATGAGTGTGTATAGATGTTTCCCAGTGATGTGTTGCGGCTAAAAGGGCATCCGTTGCGTAAAAACATGCTGAATAGGTTGGCGGTTCATTCCGCTGTGGTGACCCCTAATTAATAAAGGGACTAAGCCGAAAAGAAAATCAATGAATGAATAAATATATATATATATATATATATATATATATATATATATATATATATATTTATTGCGTTTATACAACAGTTCGACAGCAAAATCATTTAAATAAAAAAGAAAATCAAACACAGAGAGTCTGAAAAGCCTTTTGTCAGAGGAAATACTTTCCTCAACTATTCATTCACACCTGCAGCTGATGTCAGAACATCAGGAAGCATTGCTACTTCACCAACGTTTCTTTAGAGCTAGAATTTGAATGATTCTCTAGCATAATGTCTAAAGTGATGACAAAGCAGGTGATTTTCCTCACATTTTAAGATTATAAGGCTGAACGGCATGAAATGCCATCAGTCTACAGAGATATCTCCCCGTATTTCTCTGTTGCAAGTGGGAGATCCCAATATTACTATGGTTTAAATACAGCACTACAACATCCAAAAGAGAGAGATCGACTTAGAAAGTAATTTACGAGTATAATAATGATTTGATCAGCTGTAGTTTGAAATTACACTGTTTTTCTCTTAGGGCTTTTTATGTGATCTCTGTCGCCATCTTGTGGATAAACATCGTCAACTATCTTTGCTCAAAGACTCTCAGAAATGATAAATATTCAAAATAGGCACTATTCTTATAAATAACTAAATAAATAATCTAAATAACTACATTCTAGACTCAAAAGTACATTATGTTGTCCAACAGCAGTAATATTTGTCAAACCGTAGAGTGTCCTCTGCTTGTAGCTGTATGTGGGCGAAGTAATACAGAAAGGTGAAGGGTTAAGAGGCTAAACGAGTGCTGTTGTTTGCAGAATAACGCACGGCTATCGGCCAATCAGATTCAACAACCATACAGAACTGTTGTATAAATATATACAGCGTATAGGTATGTATAAGTATATATATATATATATATATATATATATATATATATATATATATATATATATATATATATATATATATATATATATATATATATATATATATATATATATATATATATATAAATGTAAAAAATTATTTCAAGGTTTTTACTGTATTCCACCACAGCTGCTGATTTTTACTGCAGACTTCATGATTTTGTTTTTACAATGACAGGGAAACACCCAAAACACAGTGGGCAGAATGATCAAAAATACTTTAACATAAAAGTAAAAGCTAGCTGAAAACAGCTCAACTTTTTAAAATGTCATGAGCACACAACGAGTCATGTGACTAAAACTAACCAATCAGCTTCATACCTTGTATGTATGGTTCATACACATTTCAGTATTAACAGGGTAATAGAGTGGAGGAACTATGACGTCAATTTGTATGCAAAAACCCGGAAGCGATTTAGCATTTTAGCAGTTCCGGTTCCCTCGTCCCAAAGTCATGGGTTTTTTGAATGGCATTCAGTAAAATTGCTTAAACAAGGTCCGTGGCAAACACAAACTCAAGATACTTTCACGTTTTGTTCTACGACATAAAACACATCAGTTACATCAGACTCTTGAGTTTTTAAATCGGTTATGCTTCTTTAAAAAAACGGTGGCTATCAAGTTGCTAAATAGGACTACAGGTGGTGTCGGAGACATTTTACATCATCGAGCTGAACTGGGCTGGAGAGCAGCTCGCTTGCGTTGGGCATTTGGATTTGTCTGTTATTGAAGTATTTTCATGAATAGTGTTTTATAGTTTGTAGTATTTTCTATTTGATAAATTATATTGTGTGTAGATAATTCCTTCATTTGTAAAGACTGTCAAGACAGATTAATTTGTTGATCATTTGTTTTAATTAAACAATATTATGGGGAAACTTTTAGAACATCTGTAAAGCAAGACAAAATGTATTTCCCACATAAAAACTATCCAAAACAAACACCATCAAAAAACAAAATTAACACATTTCTAAACATACTAATTTTAATAACTCATTTCTAATAACTGATTTATTTTATCTTTGCCATGATGACAGTAAATAATATTGTACTAGATATTTTTCGAGACACTTCTATACAGCTTAAAGTGACATTGAAAGGCTTAACTAGGTTAATTAGGCAGGTTAGAGTAATTAGGCAAGTTATTGTATAATGATGGTTTGTTCTGTAGACAATCAGAAAAAAATATAGCTTAAAGGGGCTAAAAATATTGACCTTAAAATGGATTTTAAAAAATTTAAAACTGCTTTTATTCTAGCCGAAATAAAACAAATAAGACCTTCTGCAGAAGAAAAAATATTATCAGACATACTGTGAACATTTTCTTGCTCTGTTAAACATAATTTGGGAAATATTTAAAAAACAAATAAAAATAAAAGGGGGTTTATAATTCTGAGTTCAACTGTATAAATGAGGCCTAAGAGATTCTTTAGAGTTCTGAGCCCTCTCCCTGGACACCACACTGAATACACATATTCTTCAGTCAAATATCTTTAAGTGTGAACTTGCGAAATAAAACATCATTTGTGATGTAATTTGAGCTGAAATGTCTTAGACACATTCTGGAGACATCTGAGGCTAATGTTACACCTTAAACAAAGCAAACCAGATCTGTTTAATGCATTTATGATCTAATAAATTCAGTACCGAAGAGTTAAAGAGTCTTTCAAACACACTTCTGACTTCAAATGCTTGTGTGCATGTGTGTGTCTACTGTGTGCTGAAGTGGAGTGTTTGTTCAGTATTTGGGTCAGCACAGATTGTGTCTGTGGGGTTTCGGTTTTGTGCTCAAGTCCTCGGAGCGCTGAAGCACATCCTCCTCTCTGCATGAACATCCACACATTTATCCTCTTTCATAACCTCCACGCGCTCTCCTCTGACACCGCAGATATTAATAAGTGTGTGGGAATCAGGGTTGAGGAGGTACTAGCTCAAAGTAGCAGCACTAATAACTTTTAAACACTAAAGATGGTTTAAAGGGAGGCTGTGATCATTTTTTGTTCTCTACTGTGATACGGGTTGCTGACGTGACATTGCATTTTTGATGTCACACATGAGAAATATGAATATAACTAATACTGACAAATGATTAATATATTAAAGTTATTATATATTACTATAGTTATATTAAGAGACAGTAAAAAGTTAAACATTTATTTGTCTTCTATGGACCTTTTTCTTATAAAAACCGCTGTGTTATTACATTTTTTGGGCCAAATCTCAAAACTGTCCTATATCTTAAGCATGGTTTAATAAATTACAGCTCTTATAAAATAATTTTATCTACATACATATTTTACCTATTTACATACATATTTTACCTGTATACATATTTTATATACATACATATACCATTTTAAGGTCAAAATTATTAGCCCCATTAAGCTAATTTTTTTTCGACTGTCTACAGAACAAATCATCGTTATGCAATAACTTTCCTAATTACCCTAACCTGCCTAGTTAACCTAATTAACCTAGTTAAGCCTTTAAATGTCACTTTAAGCTGTATAGAAGTGTCTTGAATAATATCTAGTCAAATATTATTTACTGTCATCATGAGAAAGATAAACTAAATCATTAGTAATTAGAAATTAGTTATTAAAACTGTTTAATTATGTTTAGAATTGTGTTGAAAAAAAATCTCTCGGTTAAATAGAAATTGGGGGAAAAAATAAACAGGGGGCCTAATAATTCTGACTTCATTTGTATAAATATAACTACTCATATACATACATTCAATGGGTACTGAAAGTATTCAGACCGCCTTAAATTTTTCACTCTTTGTTATATTGCAGCTATTTCCTAAAATCATTTAAGGTAATTTATATACATATACACTCACCGGCCACTTTATTAGGTATACCTGTCCGTGTGGGGGATATATTCTTGGCACACTTTGGGCCCATTAGTACCAACTGAGCAGGGGCGTAGCAACCGGAGGGGGACAGGGGGGGATGCGTCCCCCTCACTTTTTAGAGACAGACCATTTAGAAACAGGTGATTAATAATTATATGAACGTATGATCTCATACAGCCCCCCCCCCCCCCCCCACTTTTAAAATGTCTGATACGCCCCTGAGCATTGTGTCAACACAGTATTGTTGTTAACCATGTCCATCCATTTATGACCACAGTGTGCCCATCTTCTGATGGCTACTTCCAGCAGGATAACACACCATGTCATGAAGCGTGAATCATCTCAGACTGGTTTCTTGAACATGACATCGAGTTTACTGTACTCAAATGGCCTCCACAGTCACCAGAACTCAATCCAATAGAGCACCTTTGGGATGTGGTGCAAGGGGAGATTCACATCATGGATGTGCAGCAGACAAATCTGCAGCAACTGTGATGCTATCATGTCAATATGGACCAAAATCTCTGAGGAATATTTCCAGTATCTTGTTGAATCTATGTCATGAAGAATTAAGGCAGTTCTGAAGGCAAAAAGGGTACGGTACTAGTAAGGTGTACCTAATAAAGTGGCCTGTGAGCTTATATTAACCATTTTAACTGCATTTCTATTTGCAGACTTGGGTATCAAAAGCTATATGCGCTTCTGAATTAATAGCAAATGTAGGCATGGCTTGAACCTGTCTATTGTGAATTAATTTGATGGCTGGTGGTTCTATTAAACACCCATCAGAGAAGGGATGTTCTTGAAAAGGGAGTTGTTTTGATTCAAAATTATGATGAAAAAAATATTATGATGCACTAGAGTTAAACATATATCCTTTATGTTGTCATTACAAAAATCGATGAAGTTAACTTAATTGTTTTTACTAATTTAAGTAGATTGAACATAAAACAATTAAGTTGTCCCTAAAAACCTTTAAGAACTATGTTGTTTCAGCTTACTCATTTTAAATGAGCAGTTTAAACAAACAACAAAAATATATCTATGAGAGTATATCTTTGAGCGTGTGTACTGATAAATCATTTATAATAAACACTGCAAAGTTCCATTAAAAATAATCATAATATGTTGAACTTGGGTTTGATACGCTGATTTTAAAAATATTTTCCTGTGATGCTCTCTTTATTTTTTCATGTCAGCAGAAAATGTGCTTGATTATTTACAGCGTTTTCTCAGTTTCAGAGGAATAAGATGAGTTTCTGTGATTTGAGCTTTAACATAACCGGCAGAGATTGGAGATTGAGTGATGTAATGGACGAGAGGAAATGATGAAACTATTTCTGAACCAACTGTACTGCATGAATCTGATGCTC
This sequence comes from Danio aesculapii, assembly GCF_903798145.1. NCBI lineage: Eukaryota > Metazoa > Chordata > Actinopteri > Cypriniformes > Danionidae > Danio > Danio aesculapii. The sequence goes on along the minus strand of NC_079437.1, from coordinate 614,881 downwards.
TCTGTCCTTCGGTGACCTGATTCAGAGACACTTCTGTTTCACAATGTGTTTGACTTTATATGAGGATCAATCAATACTGTTCTAAAAGTGTGTGTTACTCTCTTTAAAAATCTCTTAAAGCTGACACTTAACAATTATAGTAAACAAAAAATAATATACTAATATTAAACTAAACTAATGAGCTAAAGGCAGGCTAAATCATGAACTCACTTTTACTGTTTAATAGTGTTTTAATAATAATAATAAAAATAAAGAACGAACAAACAAATGAACGAACGAACAAACGAACAAACAAACAAACAAATAAATAAATAAATAAAAAGGATGAATGGATGAATGAAATGTATGGATTGGACAGAAGGACTTATGGATGGATGGATGATGGATAAAAGATAAATGGATAGATGGCTAGAATGAAAGAGAGAGGCAAACAGACAGATAGATAGATATACAGATGGATGGATATACAGATAGATAGATAGATAGATAGATAGATAGATAGATAGATAGATAGATAGATAGATAGATAGATAGATAGATAGATAGATAGATAGATAGATAGATAGATAGATAGATAGATAGATAGATGGGCAAATAGATGGATGGGTGGGCGAATGGATGAATGGGTGGGTGGATTGATGGAATGTGATGGATGGATGGATAGATGGATGGATGGGTGTGCGGACTGATGGAATGCGATAGATGATAGCTGGATGGATGTGTGGATGGATTGATGGAATGCGATGGATGGATGGGTGGAATGCAATATATGGATGGATGGATATATACGGATGGATGGATGGATATACGGATGGATGGATATAATAATATATGGATGGATATGAATGAATGGATAGAATGAGATAGATGGAAGGATGGATGGATATACGGATGGATGGATGGGTGGATGGTGGATGGATGAATGGATGGATGGATGGATGGATGGATGGATGGTGGATGGATGGGTGGATGGATGGATGGATGGAAGGGTAGGTGGACTGATGGAATGCGATAGATGGATGGATGGGTGGAATGCAATACATGGATAGATGGATGAATGGATGGATGGGTGGATGGTGAATGGATGGATGGATGGATGGATATAATGTGATAGATGAAAGGATGGATGAATGGATGGATGGTGAATGGATGATTATACAAATGGATAGAATGTGATATGTGATGGAAAGATAGAATGCGATAAGATGTACTGTATGAATGGACAGATGGGTGAGTGAATGGGTGGGTATATGGAATGCGATAGATAGATGGATGGATGGATGGATGGATGGATGGATGGATGGATGGATGGATGGATGGATGGATGGCTGGAATGCGATGGACGGATGGACAGAAATACAGATGGACAGATAGAATGTGATATGCGATGGATGGATGGATGGATGAATATACAGATCACATCCAACACACATTAAGCCCTGCATATAAATAAATAGGCCTTACTAACAGTAAAAGCCAGCAGCACTGGCTATCGCTTTCACATGCCAGTGAAGCGTAACAGAGGAACAGTGTGTTTGCAGTCAAGCTGTGTGTGTCTTGAGGAGTTTCACACACTGAGGACAGGAGGATTTCAATGACCCGCTTTGGATGGTCATCACAGGAGAGTTTGAGTGGAGCAGGAGCTCAATTCATTTCACAGCAGGACACCAGTTTCACAGTGCCTCTGTGTCTGCCTGAGGACGAAACTACATCAACAACACAGACACACTCACACTCACTCACCCATGCACACACACAAACACATCCTCCTGAAGAATATGTTAACCCCCTTAACTGACACCGTTTAATTTTGCATCGCTTTAAATGCTAATCTAATGTAGGATGTAGAAGGATGTAGGAAGAGTAATTAATCAAACCCCCTTAACCCCTCGTCTTACTTTAAATTTACAGTTACATTTTAAACCATAATACTGTAGTCTAAACACAAAGCAATCATGACGAACTATATATTAATTGAAAGCTTAGCATTTCTAATTTACATATCTGGTGACAGATTTTATGATAGATATAACTGAGCGACGGTTATTTATAAATTTGCGACATGAGTACGCATCATAAAAGCATTACTTTGCTACAGCAATCTACTTTTTAAAATGATTTTTAGAGGATAAAGAGCCACTGTTACGCATTATAAAAGGTCATATTTTGGTTTGGGGGTCTCCAACAACAGGCTGACATGCATGCAAGGTCAAAAAATACTGTTATTGTCTTATAATATAATAATAAAATTTATTTTTACCTGATTATCCCAACGACTCCCATTTGATTTGTTCAGCGATTAATTTGTTCCCAAACCCCTCCTTAGCTCAATGCTAATCTGCGCTGATTGGTCCAATAACTCAGTCTATTGTGATTAATCGACTGCGTTCAGCGTGAGACAGAGAGAAATGCCCACCACGGCTTATCATTATTGTTAAAGTAGTCAGAGTGCAGAGTGTATGTGTGTGCCCAATGCACTAAAGCAATGCAGTTAAACACCAGCATATTGCTCTATTCTTAACCATAATTAAAAATACTGACACACATACAGTATTAACCCACACAGCAGCAAAAGCTGAACCATTTTGAAACTTGACCACCGCACGCGTGTAGGAACAGCTGACGGTGGCCATAGCAATGACAAACGGCAGTGGATCGCGAGATTGCGAGAATATGAAGAGTTAAGCAGATACAGTACAAACACACTTAAGTTACTTACACTTGTGAAATGGAGGAAGAAAAAGTTCCTGTCAAGCTTTGACAAAGTCCCATACATCAATAGTCTTTTCTGATCCTTCCTTTAACAAACGGCCGATGAATCCCCGATTGTTAGCATGTAGACTGCTGAAGCACTCGTCAGAAAAATGACAGGAACACAGCACAAGGCTGGGGCTATATTGCTGAGGTATTTTTGCAAAAATAAACTTCAACCACTGACTCTTCACAGTTTCATCTTTGGGTAGAGAAAATAGCACTAACTTTCCCTTACACTTCAGAGCACAGCATCTTCTCGGCATGATTAAACTGGGATCTGCTACAGTGTTTGCCTTCCTCAATTTTTCCGGGTCTGTGTGGGCAACACATGGGTGAGGCTTGAGTTCTGTATCAACTTCATACCAAAACGGCTAAAGATGATTCATTTGAACCACTCTGAGTAGACTCTTTTATAGATGAATCAATAGAGTTAAACACGGTGCACTTTCAGATTTAAGTGTAAAAGTCGGCCCGATGAGGCTTTATACAGTTCGTGCTTACCGAGTTTCATCAGTGGGTTCTTGGCTTTACCCGGTCTGTTAAGGCCACTAGATAGAAGAGTCCAACTCAACTTCTGTGCTTGGAACGTATGGTTTATTTTCACAGCGTTATTTAGCATAATCTCTGCATGAATTCAGATTACTCTCGTGCGTCTCCCTCGTGCAACTCTCTCGCTTCTCTTTATGTTCTTTCTTTTTCTTCCTTTTCCCTCTGTACACGAGATATCGCGAGAGTAGGATCCAACTTTATTTAAACACATTTTTAACTCTTACATAAGCCTTAGCTGGATATTTCGCTTCACTTAGAGCTGTGTTTCACACTACATGGAAGATCATTTTCAAAAACCCATAATAGGAGCTCTTTCAATTCAAATCAAATGCCACCAAACTGCCCATTCTACTTTAGAACTTGATGTATATTTTATAAATATTGCTAAAAGTATATTCAAAAATATGATTAATATTCCTCAAAGCATAAGGAGGAAAAGAGGCGCCCTTATATGGTCACCAATGACTGAATGTCATCTGGTGGTCATGTTTAGTACTGCTGAAAATATATTCCAAATTTAAAGTTTGTGTCTCTAAAAATATTGGCTTCTCTCCTGTTAAACTGTCTATTGTAAGCTCCTTTTTTGGGATATCAACCTCAAATTTGGAATATAATTTGTTCAGATACGTAACTTAAGTTTTATTGTCACTTTTAGGCTAAAACTTGTTTATTAATCCATAAATGAATTCTATTCTATGTAACATGTTCCCCCGTGTTCGCGTGGGTTTCCTCCGTGTACTCCAGTTTCCCCCACAAGCCCAAAGACATGCGCTATAGGTGAATTGGGTAAGCTAAATTGTCCAGAGTGTATGTGTGTGAATGAGTGTGTGTGGGTGTTTAACAGTGATGGGTTGCGGCTGGAAGGGCATCCACTGTGTAAAACATATGCTGGATAAGTTGGCGGTTCATTCCGCTGTGGAGACTCTAGATTAATAAAGGGACTAAGCCAAAAAGAAAATAAATGAATGAATAAATGAATGCTTTATTGTTTTCGTAAACTAAAATGCACATAACATTTGTTTTACTGAACTTTTTAAAAATCTTTTTGTCACTTCAACTACAATCTAGCATCTGTCTTCTTTAAAATGCGACCAAGCTTAAATATATGCATTAAAGAGATGATGCAATCATTTAAGTTGAACATGTCAGTTTCACTTGTTCAAACAATGGGCCGACACTTTAAGGAACATTCTATGGAATAAAAAAAAGTTCCACGGATGTTTAAAGTTCTTCAAAGTCCCATGAAGTGCTTTTAATAATGTGCAGTTTTATTCAGTGTTTGAATTAATTTCAACTGAAACACAAAGTCAGGGCGGGACATATAGTAGCTCATCCCCTTTTAAAAAAACAGCCAATAGTGTTTTGAGTTATCACAGCTCTGCCAGTGAGAGTTGTTGAGCTCAAGCGCATCAACTGAAAAGTGAACGAGATGCATTATGAAGGGGGCGGGGCATGTCAGATACTAGAGAGCATTTGATTGGTCAGAAGATTTGATGAGAAACTGAAGTATGAACTTCTAAATGTGAATTATGTCACTGTTGTGATTTTAAATTCACAGGACTTTCAAGAGCATACAGAGCATACAGAAGAAAGAAGATGAACAGCTGAGCTCTGCATATGAGCAGCAGGAGAAGATTCCTGTGTCCACAGACTGTGCTGAGGATCATTCAGACTGACGTCACCTTCACCACAGCTCAAATACAGCAGAGTTCAGGACAAGAGGACTGGAGATCATAAGGAGGAGGACGCTCTCACTGACCAACACACTTGTTTTTAATGCTAAACACTTGTTTTTGACCTACAGGCAAAGCTAATTCTCCTTTTATGTTGTGCTCTCAAAGATGATCTAATTTTATTTTATTTTATACTTTATTTGTTGTTTTAGTTGTTTTATTTATTTAATTTGGTAACACTTTATTTTAATGGTCCATTTGAGTATTAGTAGACTGTCTGCTTAATATCTGCTGATACTGCTCCTTCAACAGACATGTAATTGACTATAAGAAACTTTGCAAGTCCATGTCAACTTACACTAACCCTAACCCCAACCTAACAGTATACTTATAATCTAATTAGAGAATTAGTTGGTATGTAGATGCAACGTAACTTAAATTCAACAAACGGACCATCAAAATACAGTGTGACCTTTTACTTTATTTATTTATTTATTTATTTATTTATTTATTTATTTATTTATTTATTTGATATTTTATTTGATATATTTTATATTTTTATTGTATTTGAAATTTTATTTGAGATGTATTACTTTTCTTTTCTTTTCTTTTCTTTTCTTTTCTTTTCTTTTCTTTTCTTTTCTTTTCTTTTCTTTTCTTTTCTTTTCTTTTGAAAACGCTGTGCCAGTTTCTGTTCCTGTCATTAAAGAGGCAGTTAAAAAAAAAATCGGTCACTATTCACTCACATTTCCCTTGTTCAAAACCTATTAGAATGCTCATTAGCCAATCACAATCAAGCATTCAACACCCCCCCCCCCCATAGTATGCTTAGAATTAATGCAATTTTACTTCATACTGTGAATAAAATTGTGTGAGGAGATTTATTTAATTACATTTCTGTATAGTAGGCTATTTATTTTAATGGTTTATTTCTTGTGTACCTTTATATTCTGTTTACTATTAGTTCTGTCTAGTACCGAGGCCTGCAACGCCTTCAAAAAACTTTCCTTTTTTTTAGTTTCCTTTTTTGATTCCACACACACAATCACTAAAGCAGAGGAGATTTCAATCACAACATTACTCTCAATCCATTTAGATCCTCTGAGCTTCCTTTTCAGTTCATTCGGGGTCTGTTTACCTAGTTTGAGGAGCAGAAGTGAGCAGAGCTAAAACTTATTGTTATTCGTGACCATTCAGGTTGTGTGGAAGCACATTTGTTACTGTCAGACTGTGGGTTTGTGTGCAACCTAATACCTTTCTGCTGCTTTTTGGAGATAAACTGAAAATACAATACAATAAATCAAAAGAAAATAAATAAAACTATATCTAAAAAGTATTAATAGATAATAAAATGTTATATAAATATATACTTTGATTCTGATACTTTGTCAAGATATCTTCAACTTTAATTATGTTTTTTAATTCGATGGCAAATTGATTACATGATATGTATACGTTTCCACCTCACCTGATTTATATCACCGCATTACCTTGTTAAACCATGATGACCTAAATATTGACAGCTTCAATGTTATTACCTGCAAGCTAAATGAGCACACACAGAAATAAAGCAAAGTTTACATATAGAAGTCGTTAACTGCCAGACTCCCATGCAATCTGTCGGACAGTGCAATGGGTGTGTGGTGCGTCTTCCTGGCTTAGTACCATGTCTTCAACATTGGTGATATTTTCAACAGTACGGGCAGTGTGTGGACGATCACTCCCCACCACATGACATACTGATCCAGTGCGATCAATTTTCGCCAACAAGTAATCCAATCCACCTTTTGTCCAGTTTTTAATCGGAAATTCACGAAGAAAACATGAAGCACTGTAGACTTTCAGTTTCTTAAACCTTTGATCAAACTCTTAAATTCATTTCAAGAGTTCGCCCTTAGCTGATGATTGATTATAAAGCGTGTTTGGCATGCTGTCCTGGGAGAGAGCCCTCAGCTCGTGAGATCCTCGAGCCCGGGGCTCCCCCCGTTGCAGGGCAAGAGGGAAGTCAGAGTTCAGGTAGGTCTCGAGAACTCCCCTGCTCGATAATGGTAGATGTAGATTGTGAATGCTATAGAGTGAATACTTGATTCGACGCTTGTCTATAATGTCAGTTTAGTTTTGTCAATTTACTTGTGTTACATGTTTTTGGTCTGTGGGAGGAAACTGGAGAGCCCGGGGAAAACCCACGCAAAGCCGGGGAGAACATGCAAACTACACACAGAAACGCGACCTGGCAAGGTAAGATCTGAGCCAGTGATATTCTTGCTGTGAGACAATGATGCTAGCCATTAGGCCTCCGTGCTGCCCTGACAAGGAAATGGGAGGAGTAGGGGTGGAAGGGGGGATTCTTCTGGACTAAGATGGCTAAGGTAAGATACTCTGGTTTAGGAATCGCCTGATTGGTGAATCATGCGTTAGCTAATGAGGACCAGCAGCTATCAATCATAAGCACGCGCTCCTCTTGAAATTATTTTATAAATAAACTTCACTTCAAAACACCATTTTTATTTAAGCTTTATGCAGCTTAAAATAAATCCATCATCATTACGCCATCGCCAAGAAAAGTAAATAAAAGGATTATTCTAATGCACAGATTGTGAAGTTATTCCTGCAGGAAATTTTGTCTTTCTTATTTCTGTAGTACAATAAGCAGAACAAAAAATAAGCAGAACAAAATAGTGTCTGCAATAGCGAAATCAGGAGACTCATTAGAAACAGATGGCCAACCAAAAAGTAACTCAGGGTTACACAAAGAGTGGCCAGCACAAAATGCATACATTCCTGATATGTGAGTCCCATCTCACACTCAATACACTACAATTATATGGTATAAATACAACATTACAACATACAAAAGAGAGAGATCGACTAAGAAAGTCACTTACCAGTTTAATAATTTACCTGATTTGATCAGCTGTAGTTAGAAATTATGCTGTTTTTCTCCTCTAAGGGCTTATTATGTGGTTTTGTTGCCATCTTATGGATGGACAACGTTAACCGCCTTAGCTCTGCTCAATGACAGGCTGATGGCCACCGACGCGGTCTCTCCAAATTTATAAATATTTTAAAATAGGCACTATCCTTCTAAACAAACAGCTGTAATCTAAACAACTACATTCTCCCCTAAAAAAGCCTCAAAAGTACATGATGTTGTCCAACAGCTGCAATATTTGTCAAACTGTAGTGAGTCACTTGATCTGCTGTGACTCTGGTGGAGTAATACATGAGAGTGAAGAGGCTGTACAAGTTCTGATATTGCAGAATATCGTACGGCTATCAGCCAATCAGATTCGAGAACCAGACAGAACATTATATATGAAACCCTATAATGAAAATGTATATTTTTATCAATTTATCAGGTACACAACAGATTTATTAAACAGATGCTGTATATTTATTAAAATAACATTTTAGTTACCGAACATCTTTAGAAATAGAAACATAATACATTTAACTCATGTAAAATATTAGTATAAAATATAACTACTAATTTTGTAACATTTTAAATTAGTTTCTCTTAATAATTTATATATATATATATATATATATATATATATATATATATATATATATATATATATATATATATATATATATATATATATATATATATATGGGTTGCTTATATTATTAAACATTTTTCTTAACATTAATTTGGGCTACTCATTTTTGGATTAATGTTTTTTCTCAAGTCTTTGAAGATTTTTACAATGAAATGAAGTAAAATCTAGATTTATTATTAAATTAAATAAATGGTATCACATTATATTACGTTACAATTCTCACTATTAACTTCCTGATTACCTGCCTATTATTAAGACATTGGATGCTTATTAGCACTTATAAAGTACATATTCTGTAAGTTCTAATCCTAAACCTACCCAATATCTGAAACTAATATTAATGAGCAGCAAATTAGGAGTTTATTGAGCTAAACGTCTCAGCTAATGGTGTGTTAATAGTGAGAATTGTCCCTTAAAATATAGTGACAGAAGTCAAGGTATTTTAAATGAATAATTGATCTTGTTTGGTATTGAATTAATGTTTTCTGCACCAGATCATTCAATATCACTACATCATAACCTGTATTAGCATTTATTTTCATCACATAAATGATATAAAAGCTGTTGAACAACTGAAATATAGTATAATAGTTAAATTCACTAAGACTAACATGAGCAACACTATTGAGGATTCTTGCCTTAACAAATACTACTAATTACGTAAACTTTACTTCTCATATACTCACTAAAATGTTTGATATTAAGCGACGGTTGCGGTTTCCAAATGAACTCCACTGATCTGATCAGATTTCTGAAAGCGTTCTGATGAGCGAGACTCTCGAAACGCTTTCGCTCAGCCAACTTTCTCTTTTAAAAGTTCACTTTAGTGCTCTTCATCAGAAAAGCTGGCTTCATGAATAATTCAGGCCTTTATTAATGAGCTTATGGAGCATAGTAAAGTAATGCAGCTCTTGAATGATGCGCTGCTCTTCTATATAAATGCGTGCGTGTGTGTTTGCCAGCGCTCTGAATTCATCATCAACCCAATGACCTGAGTGACTTTCAAACTAAACATCCTCTATATACAAATACCAGCTTATTTATCAAAACTTTCAAGAAAAAAAAATACAAAATAAATACAGTGTTCCCTGCATGATATTAACCTTTCATTTTAACTTGACGACAGGTTTTGTGAAATCGCACACAAAAAAAGAACGGAAAAATAAATTTACTTTAAAGTGTGCATGTCATCAGCACTGACGATGTTTACACACATTGTAGGTCATTAGGTGAACAATTAATTTGTGTAAGTTAATTCACTGAAAAAAAAAGTTTGTTTTGGTAATCTTTAACCCTTTCACTGCCCCTCTACCAAACGGTTGAGCATGTTTCTCCTGTTTTAAATAATGATTGTTAAAGTTATTTAAAGAATGACTGTTTTAAATAATGGCTTACACACACAGTATTGTTGGTTTACATAAAAACTTAATCCTGTCGCACAACTACACTTGAGTTTGGTTTTATTAAGTTTATTTAGCTTGTTTAAAAAAAATAAATAAATAAATTGAGTTATTTTTTCTTAAAAACAAAACATTATGTTTTACTATATATTTATATTTGTAATATATATTTGAATATGTCAAATAAAAAAACATCATACCTAATTTACATTTCATGTGGTGTTTATAAAGTCTTAAGCTACTGTATATGTTTTAGATCCATATTATTATTCATTCATTCATTCATTCATTCATTCATTCATTCATTTTCCTTTGGCTTAGTGCCTTTATTCATCATGGATCACTACAGCAGTTTTACCGCCAGAATTAACCGCCAACTTATTCAGCATATGTTTTACACAGCAGATGCCCAGTACTGGGAAACATCCATACACACTCATTCACGCACGCACGCACGCTCGCTCGCTCGCACGCACGCACGCACGCACGCACGCACGCACGCACGCACGCACGCACGCACGCACGCACGCACGCACGCACGCAAGCACGTAAGCACGCACGCACGCACGCACGCACGCACGCACACACGCACACACACACACCCACACACCCAGTTAATTCATCCAATTCATCTATAGCGCATGTGTTTGGACTGTGGCGGAAACTAGAGGAAACCCACGCCAACAGGGGGAGAGCATGCAAACTCCACACAGAAATGCCAACTGGCCCAGCCATGACTCGAACTAGCGACTTTCTTGCTGTGAGGTGACATAGCTAACCACTAAGCCATCGTGTCACCCTCTCTATAAAAATTTACATTTAAATCCACTTAAAAACTGACTTTTTGAAAGTCCATTTCAGTTTTACTACCTGAAGTTATATCTGGATATTTTGTTATATCTAAATGTCATGTTTAATTCAAGGTTTTAATTGCCATTCTTAAAATATATACTTAAAAAAAATCAGTTTTAAAGGATAAAAGGGCCTATTATGCAAAATCCCTTTAATAAGGGGTTTAAACAGAGTTGTGTGGCAATAGTGTGTGAAAATAACCAGCTTCTAATGGGAACAATTAATCAATTCTATTCTTTTTATAATCACACTTGATAAAAACAGTCTGCAGAAACACTTTGATTGGCATTCTCCCTTTATACGTGTCATCAGAGAGGGAAAGCCCCGCCCATTAGTGACAATCTTTCCCTCATTAGCATAAACAGCTCCGAGTGAGAAGCAGCCGTCCGCCATTTGAGTTTTCACTCGCTGAAGATAATGTCAGCGACTAAGAGGATTATAAATGTGGAGTTTTAGGATTCACAAATGAACACTGAAATCTGCCACTATGTTGACACACGGGTACTTGTAGCTCCGCCCTCTTTTGAAAAGAGCACAGTCACATTTAAATTTAAAGCAACACAAGTCACAAGTCACAAAATGGCACAATCTGGATGGCACAAAAGAGTTATAAAACATTATTTGTGTGGTATTTTGAGCTGAAACTTCACATACACACTCTAGAGACATCAGACACTTATTTTACATCTTAAAGAAATGGGCAAGATAGATCCCCTTTAAAGTAAACCCTGCAGCTCGTTTGTTCAGTGCTAGTGAGCAGCATCTGGATTCAGCTCTCTGTGTATACTGTAAAGCTTTTGTATGCCAGATGACTTCTGTGAATTTTGATGTCAAGCTGCATTAGTTTCTGCTCCTGTTTGCGGCCCATAATGCAACATGTGATCAGAAATCTGCCAGCAGTGGCCAAGCGTGCGCTGATCCACACACACACACATGCATGCATACAAACAAAAGTGTGATCTGGCGTCTGATATAGTAGAGCACTTTCACTGATTAAACAGCGGCTCACTGCTGAATAATGCATTGAGGAGCAGGACAGACACACACAGAAACTAACACAACCTCCAACACACACAAATACGGCACAGACTAAACATCAATTAGTTTACTGCGCTTATATCGAAAGAAATATAATCAATATAAAAAATGTAAATTCTGTAGAATGAAGTCAAACAACATTACAGAAGTTAATGTAACGATGTAAAATTATATATGTCTTCGGTAAATATATATGTGTGTGTATATATATATATATATATATATATATATATATATATATATATATATATATATATATGTATTCATAGTTGAAGTCTCCCTAAATTATTAGCCCCCGTTTATTTTTCCCCCCAATTTCTGTTTAATGGAGAGAAGATTTCTGCAACACATTTCTAATCATAATAGTTTTAATAACTCATTTCTAAAAACTGATTTATTTTATCTTTGCCATGATGACAGTAAATAATATTTTACTAGATATTTTTCAAGACACTTCTATACAGCTTAAAGTGACATTTAAAGGCTTAACAAAGTAATTAGGTTAACTAGGCAGGTTAGGGTAATTAGATAAGTTATTGTATAACGATGGTTTGGTCTGTAGACAGTCAGTTTGTTTTATATATATATATATATATATATATATATATATATATATATATATATATATATATATATATATATATGTATGTATATATATATATATATATATATATATATATATATATATATATATATATATATATATATATATATATATATATATATATATATATATACATATATATATACATATATATATATATATATATATATATATATATACATATATATATATATATATACATATATATATATATATATATATATATATATATATATATATATATATATATATATATATATACATACATATATATATATATATATACATACATATATACATACATATATATATAAATATATAAAGCTGAATACTACTATGTTACAAAATAATTTGTAATTGCATTATCGTTCAATTTCTAAATATGTTTGGTGACTAAAATATTACTTTAATAAATATATCTGTTTAGTAAATATGTTTTGTTTAAATGCTTTGCTTATACTCACTGAGAAAGGGATTAAAATATTCATTTTCAAAATGGGGTGTACTTAATTATGCTGAGCACTGTAGATCTATAATATAAATGCACAATGTTAGCCACAAATTATTGAAGATACATCAAGAAACAGATGTATCTTGACTTTTTTGTGTAATAATAATGAAACATGTTGCTATATCATAATCATCACACTAAATTACACTTTACTGGGCATTTTCCACAATCAAAATGTATAATTATTATTTCCCAATACAAACCCAATTCTAATCTAATATCAAAACCCAACTACTACCTTACTAACAGTTAATAAGCAGCTAATTAGTAGTTTAATGAGCTAAAATTCTAATGTTTGGATAATAGCTTGAAAAAACAAAAGTACAAAGAAGTGATGAGAAAGCATGTTGGTAAAGACACATACTGCTGATTTTAATACTGTTTACACTAATTCTTTATTATTATAATATTCACATACTGTTTACATTAATAAGCAGCTAATTAGTGGTTTACTGAGCTAAGTTATCATAGTTACCCTACTGAAAAATCCAGCTTAAAGCAGCCTAGTGTTATGAAGCGGACAGGAGACAGAGGTAAGGAAACGTTAGGGTGTTTATTAAATGACAACAAGGAGCACATGAAGGATAGCCAGGAGGATCAGGAATGATGTTGGGGTCTTTTCCTCCGTGGCTGGGTAACAGGAATACACGAGGATGGACAGCACACACCAGATACAGCTGACAGAGGATGACACAGACTTGGAAGGACTGGAAGACAGGACGATTCGGGAGGACCAGGAAGACTAGGAGGAATACAAAGAGAACAGGTAAGTAAATCGTTTGTTTTAGCTGAGGATGACTACGCTGAGTGGTCGCTCAGTTGTCCGCTTTCGTCGAGACGAGCCCGGACAATGAGCGACTGGAGTGCTGTGCTTTTATCTGGTGCTCGTGAATGTGATGCAGCTGTGTGCTCATTAGAAGTCAGGTGATGGTGATCTTCGTGAGTGGGGGTCGTGAGAGCCTGACCAATCCATGACAGTACCCCCCTCCCCAGGGCCCGCTCCTGAGGGCCGACACCTCCGACGCCGTGGTGGTCTCCCTCTGCCTCTAGGCGCTGGGAACTCAGGGTGGCTCTCATGAAACTCCACCATGAGACTAGGATCGAGAATATCAGCTCTGGGAACCCATGTCCTTTCTTCGGGGCCGTACCCTTCCCAGTCCACCAGGTACTCCAACTGGCCACCACGACGTCGGGAACGCAAGATCTCCTTCACTGCGTAGACGGCTCCTTCTTCTAGGAGCAGTGGAGGAGGGGGTTCCTCTTCGTGGTCAGGCTCTGTGGAGGGAAGAACAGGATCGTGATAGGGTTTCAGGAGTGATACGTGGAATGTAGGGTGAATACGGTAGTGAGAGGGTAATTGTAGTTTGTAGGTGACGGGGTTAACCTGTTCCACGATGGTGAAGGGACCAACAAATCGGGGACTTAACTTGCGAGAGGGCAGTCGCATGCGTATGTCCCGGGTGGATAGCCACACCTTTTGTCCGGGTGTGTATCTGGGTTCTTCAGACCTTCTCCTATCGGCGGTTACCTTGCTTCGACGGACTGCCCTCTGCAGATGTTGATGAGCCTCGTCCCAGACTCTCTCGCTCTCCCGGAACCAGTGATCCACTGCGGGGACATCAGATGGTTCGCCATCCCAGGGAAAGAGCGGTGGTTGGAAGCCCAGGACGCACTGGAATGGCGTGAGTCCGGTGGAGGGTTGCCGCAGTGAATTTTGGGCATATTCTGCCCAGCCCAAATACTGGCTCCAGGAGTTCTGGTGACCACTGCAGAAGGTCCTCAGGAACCGTCCCACCTCCTGAATCTTCCTCTCTGTCTGCCCGTTGGTTTGGGGATGATATCCAGAAGAGAGGCTGACGGCCACACCTAGGAGCTTGAAGAAGGCTTTCCATAGACGTGAGATGAACTGTGGACCTCTGTCCGACACAATATCTTCTGGAATACCAAATGACCTGAAGACTTGATTAAAGATATTGTCGGCAGTTTCAAAGGCTGTGGGAAGACCTTTCAGAGGGATTAGTTTGACAAACTTTGAGAATCTATCTACTATGACTAGAATACAGGTATTACCTTCTGACGAAGGGAGGTCAGTGATAAAGTCCACTCCTAGGTGTGACCAGGGACGGTTCGGAATCGGCAAGGGATGGAGCTTTCCAGCGGGTAGATGACGTGGGCTCTTGGATTGGGCACAGTCCTTACAGCCCTGAACATATTGCCTCACATCCCTTGCCATGTTTGGCCACCAGAATCGTTGGGATACTAGCGAGAGAGTATTGTTGATCCCTGGATGTCCAGTGCCTAGCGAGGTATGTAAGGAGTGGATCAGATCTACCCGGTGTTCAGGTGGTATGAACTGCCGATGAGGAGGGCATCCCGGCGGAGCAGGGGCTTCCGGAGTGGCAACGACTGGAGGAGCGTTCCAGGTGATCGGACAAATGGAGATGTGTTCGGGAAGAATCTTCGTTGGGAGTTCTTCATGATCGTGATGCTCGTGTAAACGAGAGAGAGCGTCTGCTCTTAGATTCTTGGGTCCTGGACGATAGGAAATGGAGAAATCAAAACGTGAGAAGAAAAGTGACCATCTGGCTTGACGTGGACATAGTCTCTTGGCCTCTTTGATGTATTGGAGGTTTTTGTGATCTGTGATCACCTGGAACGGATGTTTGGCTCCCTCCAACCAGTGACGCCACTCCTCCAAGGCTAGCTTGATTGCTAGAAGCTCCCTGTCTCCTATGCTGTAATTCTGCTCCGCCGGGCTCAACTTTCGAGAGAAATAGGCACAGGGATGCAGTCGGGGCGGTGTATCATGATGTTGAGATAATACTGCCCCGACGCCGGTGGTGGATGCGTCCACTTCCACCACGAAAGGAAGATTTGGGTCAGGATGAGTCAGGAGTGGGGCCCTTGTGAACTCCTTCTTAAGAAGGCGGAAGGCTGCGGCTGCTTCTTTGGTCCACTCCAGTCCTTTGGGTTTACCCTTGAGGAGATTAGTGAGAGGTGATGTAATCCTGCTGTAGTCCTTGATAAACCGTCTATAAAAGTTAGCAAACCCAAGAAACCTCTGGAGCTCCTTAATGGAAGTGGGTTCTGACCAGGATAGAACAGCCTCAATTTTCTTCCCATCCATACGTATACCGGTTTGGTCAATGATGTATCCCAAGAAATGAGTCGACTTCTGGTGGAATGAGCATTTCTCCGCTTTGAGGTAGAGGTGATGTTCTCTCAATGTGTGTAGGACCTCCGCAACGTGTTGGCGATGTTCGGCCTCACTCCGGGAGTAAATGAGGATGTCATCTATGTACACTATTACACAGTGGTGAAGAAACTCCCGGAGGACTTCATGAATGAAGTTTTGGAATACGGAGGGGGCGTTGACCAGACCGTAAGGCATGACCTCATATTCATAGTGGCCAGTAGGGGTCACGAATGCTGTCTTCCATTGGTCCCCCTCACGTATTCTTATCAGATTATACGCGCTGCGGAGGTCCAATTTAGTGAAGACTTTAGCTTCTCGGAGCTGTTCCAAAGCGGCTGGTACCAGAGGAAGGGGATATCGGTATTTTACTGTACCGTTATTTAGGACCCTGTAGTCGATGCATGGACGCAGCCCTCCGTCCTTCTTGGCCACAAAGAAGAAGCTTGAGGCGGCTGGTGATTTTGAGTGACGTATGTACCCCTGACTCAGAGCCTCCCTTATGTAATCTTCCATTGCCTGATTCTCTGGAAGCGAGAGCGGGTAGATCCTACCTCTTGGCAACTGGGCATCTGGAACTAGGTCGATCGCGCAGTCCCATGGCCGATGCGGCGGTAGCTGGGAAGCTCTCTTGGGGCAGAAGACATCATGAAAGGAGCTGTACTCCTTAGGAATGTGGATAGACTGCTTCTCAGGAGGGCTCTCGACCGATGTTGCAAACAAAGAAATGGGGTTCCGACCTTGAAGAGGGAGATTTGGAAAACAGGCAGGTGTACATCCAGATCCCCATTTCTTTATCTCTCCTGTGCCCCAAGAGATGATGGGATCGTGCTTCACCAGCCACGGGCGCCCTAGAATGATGTCCATATTTGCACCCTCCAGAACCAGAAATTGAATCCTCTCTTGATGTAACAACCCCACTTGAAGAAGGATGTCTTCGCATTGTCGATGGATACGGGTCGAAGATCGAGTGCACTGGGTTATCGGTTGTATCTGGTATATATGCGAGGACGCCTCAGTACGGAGGTGGAGTTGACGACAGAGGGATTGGGAGATGAAGTTCCCTGCTGACCCGGAGTCGATGAGGGCTGTGACAAGGAGAGAAATAGAGGCAGTAGTTATTTGTACGGTGGTAGTAAGTGGTTTACATTGTTCAATATTCGTACTGAATACACTCACTGAAGTCCGAATGGGACGAAGGGGACACTCCATACGGGTGTGTCCACTGACACCGCAGTATAGACACAGACCCCGGGTCAGCCTCCTCTGTCGTTCCGCTGATGTCAGTCTTCCAGACTCTATTATCATGGGTTCTGGTTCTGGAGAGGCTGTTGACTCAGGCGATTGGAGGAGTGCAGACGAGGGGGTGATGGTGTCCTGTTGATAGGAACGGAGACGATCGGAACATCGGAGAGAATGTTGGATGAATCTCTCCAGACCCATTGTATCATCTAATGTGGCCAGTTGGATTCGGAGCGTGGGTTCCAAGCCGAGCCGGTACGTGGTCAACAACGATCTCTCATTCCATCCACTTGCAGCTGCTAGAGTGCGAAACCGGAGAGCATATTCCTGTGTAGATAGAGTACCTTGCTTTAGATGGTACAGCTGCTCTCCAGCGGCTACTTCCCCATCAGAACGTCCAAACACCTCTTTGAAATACTCCGTGAAGGTAGTGATGGAATTCATGACCGGCCCGGCTTGGTTCCAGATCGTCTCAGCCCATTTAAGTGCAGGTCCAGAGAGTAGAGATACGATGTAGGCGATCTTCGACTTATCTGTGGGATATAGAGAAGGTTGCATTTCGAATATGAGGGAACATTGTAACAGAAAACCATTGCACTCCCCCGCTCCGCCTGAGTAGGGCGCTGGTCGGGCCATGGGACTGGAAGGAAGGGCCGAAGAAGAAACTGTGGAGGCGGAAGTGCTCGGTGCTGGTGGTGCGTTGGAAAGTGGAGCTGGTGGCTGTAGAATCCGCTTCAACTGGTCCACCAGCTCTTGAAGGTGATCGGGGGTGCTCATGTTGTCGTCGTTATGGGTCCGGGCTTCTGTTATGAAGCGGACAGGAGACAGAGGTAAGGAAACGTTAGGGTGTTTATTAAATGACAACAAGGAGCACATGAAGGATAGCCAGGAGGATCAGGAATGATGTTGGGGTCTTTTCCTCCGTGGCTGGGTAACAGGAATACACGAGGATGGACAGCACACACCAGATACAGCTGACAGAGGATGACACAGACTTGGAAGGACTGGAAGACAGGACGATTCGGGAGGACCAGGAAGACTAGGAGGAATACAAAGAGAACAGGTAAGTAAATCGTTTGTTTTAGCTGAGGATGACTACGCTGAGTGGTCGCTCAGTTGTCCGCTTTCGTCGAGACGAGCCCGGACAATGAGCGACTGGAGTGCTGTGCTTTTATCTGGTGCTCGTGAATGTGATGCAGCTGTGTGCTCATTAGAAGTCAGGTGATGGTGATCTTCGTGAGTGGGGGTCGTGAGAGCCTGACCAATCCATGACACCTAGGCTGGTTGGCTGGTTTTAGCTGGTCGACCAGCCTGGTTTTAGAGGGGTTTTGGGGATTTCCAGGCTGGTTTTCAGCCATTTCCAGACTGGTTTTAGCTGGTCAGACTGGGAGATGACCAGCTAAAACCAGCTTGACCAGCCTAGGCAGGCTGGGAGCCCAGCCAAAACCAGCTATGTCCAGCTTAAACCTGGCTGGTTAGGCTGGTTTTAGCTGGTTTTAGCTGGTCGTCTCCCAGCCTGACCAGCTAAAACCAGTCTGGAAATGGCTGGAAACCAGCCTGGAAATGGCCAAAACCCCTCTAAAACCAGGCTGGTCAACCAGCTAAAACCAACCAACCAGCCTAGGCTGGTTTAAGCTGGATTTTTCAGCAGGGTAATGTTTAGTTAATAGCGTGAATTGCACATTGAAATAAAGTGTGATTCCAAAACATTCCAAAACAAACCAACATGACATTTTAACTTGTAAAAAAAGAAACCCACCAAAAGTTATGTTTATTTCTGATACATGAAATCCCCTTTTTATCTTTGACCCATAATCCAAATGGAAGGACATCTTCATATTATTATAATCTTAGTTAATGCTTGATTAATAGGATTAATTTTGTACATTAATCTAAAGTGTAAGTCCCCAAAAATGAAGTGAACAAATCAACATGACAATTTAACGTATGAAAAATAAAACCCAACAAAAGATACGTTTAGTTTTAATACTTGAAAGCCCTTTTGACCCATAATCCAAATGGAAGGAACTCTTCATATTCAACCCAAATACATAAACCTGAGCACATGCAGGGAAGGAAAGAGCAAAAGTACTAAAAAGACACAAGAGAAGTATGTCAGTAAAGACACATACTGTTAAAGCACATGCTGTTGCACCCCGTATGTAAACCCCCTGCGCATCTTAGCGGGTCCAGCAGGGGTCGCTTTATCTGCATCCTGCACGTCCCAGCGGCCCTGGTGCAGTAATGAGGACACGGGCCACAGAAACCTGCTGTCCTCTGGACGTCATTTCAGACCCGAGTTCCTCTGCGGTCATTAAACAGGTCATCTTCTGCAGGAAGCTTTCTCAAGTGTCCACCGCACATTTTCCAATCTGACCGTTTCACTCACGGCCTCCTGACCTGATGCTAACAAAGCAAAGCCTTAAAACAGATGACCGGGAATAACACAGCCGCCGTTCTTATCAGTGTGTGCCAATTCTTGACTGTTTTCCAGTCAGTTGAGATTCCTTGACATGTCTTCTTGTGACACCAACCAAAAAAAAAAAAGGAAACTACAACACTGGGCTAACACAAACAGGATTTTATTTAAATCTTCATTTTATTTATATGAAGATTTCCTACCAATTGCATTATGGGTCAAAGATGAAAAAAGGTTTTCAAGTATCAAAAATAAATGTAGCTTTTCTTGGGCTTTAAGTTTTTTGGTTTTGTAATGACATGGTGGTGTGAAAAAAACAAAAAAAAAAAAACATTACTAATGCTTAGCTTCTTAGACTTTACACACCTGAAACTTGCCTATAGCACTTATTCACTGCTGCTCTTATAGTTGTGTAAATTGCTTCCTTGTCCTCATTTGTACGTCACTTTGGATAAAAGCGTCTGCTAAATGACTAAATGTAAATGTAATTAGCTGCAAAATAACTAATTACTGTAATTAGATTACTTTTTCGGATTACTTTAGGGCAATTTAATTACAGTTACTTATAATGTACTTGCCTTAAATCCAGTACATAAATTCAACAGTTCTGTGTAAATCAGAAAAGCAGAGTAATTTGGTAATTTAGTAACTCATTCATTCATTTTCTTGTTGGCTTTTCCAGCATATGTTTTATGCAGTGGATGCCCTTCCAGCTGCCACCCATTTCTGAGAAACATCCATACACACTCATTCACACACATACACTACGGACAATTTAGCCTACCCAATTCACCTGTACCGCATGTCTTTGGACTGTAGGGGAAACCGGAGCACTCGGAGGAAACCCACGCGAAGGCAAGGAGAACATACAAACTCCACATAGAAACTCCAACTGACCCAGCCGAGGCTTGAACCATCTTGCTGTGAGGCGACAGCATTACCTACTGCACCAACACGTCATCCTAATTTAGTTCTAGTTACTCTAGAACCGCGTCGTCCTAATTTAATCCTCTAGTTACTGTAAATAAATTAGTTTTTAGTTATATGCAGATGACATAGTCATCTACGTGTCTGCTAAAACACCTTGCCAGACAGGTGAGCAACTGACCCAGGCTTTACAAAATATTTCAAGATGGCTTGAGCTGTCTCATTTAAAGTTGCGTGTCAAGAAAACAGTTTCTATGTGCTTCTCTATAAGAAATAGGCCTGTACGGGATACATTTGTGGTGCTGATTAAAAATAAAGTTATTAAACAAGTGAACGAATTTAAGTATCTTGGTATAACTCTAGACATTAATTTAAAATGTGATAGTCATGTTAAAACTGTAAGTAAGAGGGTTTAGCCAATTCTAAACTGTTTTCCTTTTATTAGAAGATTTTTAACATATCAAACTGCAAAATTATACATGCACATGATATTCTGTCACTTGATGTATTGCATTACATCATGGTCACACGCTTCTTTAACTACATTGAAGCCTACTGACTCGATATATAAACAAGCAGTTAAAATTATGGACTTAAAGTCTATGCAATGGTATCATTGTGATATTTTATATAAACACAACCTTTTCAGTTTTGATAGTTTTATTAAATTTTATTATCTTAAATTGGTTTTTACATTTTTAAATATCCAATGCTGTTTTCTGATCGAATCAGTCGGCATTAAACCTCTCACAGAGTCACACGAGCAACTGCTAATGGTGACTGTCTAGTGTCAAAGTGTAAAACCTCATTTGGTCAACCGGTTTTCTCTGTAAAGGGAGCCAAACTGTGGAATGATTTACCTGTTAGCTTAAAATTTTAGTTAGCACAAATATTTTTAGTAGTGTTCTTAAAAAGTGGTTAAAAACAAAACAGCAGTGTTTGCATAAATAGCATACTGTTAGTTTGTTGGATCATTCCGCCTTTGCTTTTGCCTTCAGTAATTTTATGTAAAGAATTACAATGCTGTGTATATGTATTTATTATATTTTCATTTTGTCAATTTGGTCAAGCCTCCCGTGGACAGGTGTTGAGAATTAGCAAGTCTGTTTAAACACTTAAACAAATGCATTTGGTTGTCCAGTGTAATTGTAATGTCCATGTCAAATGAATATATATTTTTTTTAATTAAAGTTACTTTTAATGTACTTGCCTTAAATACTGTACATAAATTCAACAGTTCTGTGTAAATCAACTCAGAGAAGCAGAGGACATGGTGGTGTAATTAGTTACAATGTAACTAAGTATTGTAATTAGATTACTTTTTCTCTTTTACATTTTGGTTTTGTAATGACATAGTGGTGTAATTCAGTTACTTTTTTGGATTACTTTAGGGTAATTTAATTACAGTTACTTATAATGTATTTGCCTTAAATACTGTACATAAATTCAACAGTTCTGTGTAAATTAGAGAAGCAGAGTAATTTAGTTGTTTTGATATATAAATAATAAAGATGAAAATTACAGGTGTAATTAGTTACAAAGTAACCAGTTATTGTAATTAGATTTTTTTTTGCTGAAAATGTAAAGTAAGGGATTACTTTAGTTGTAATTTAATAACAGTTACTTATAATGTACTTGTCCTAAAACTGTACATACATTTAACCATTCTATGTAAATCAGTTCAGAGAAGCAGAGTAACTTTGTTTGTTTTAGTTTTATATTAATATTAGAGATGAAACGGTTTGAAAAAATTTCATATTGCAATAATAGTGACCAAATGTGTTACAGTTGGCAATATCACCAAATTTTACTTCAGTTACTTTAATTAGATTACTTTTTCGCTGAAAGGGTAAAGTAAGGGATTACTTTAAGGTAATTTAATTACAGTTACTTACTGTATTAGTACTTGCCTTAAATACTGTGCATTAATTTTACCATTCTGTATGAATCAGTTCAGAGAAGCAGAGTGTTTTGTTTTTTGTTATTTAAATATTAGAGATGAAAATTATAATGATCAAATGTATCATGGTTATTAATGTCATCAAATTTCTTTTCATTTTATTTCACAAAAACAGACTGGAGGTTTGGGTTTTGTAACCACATGGCGGTGTAATTAGTCACAAAGTAACTAGTTACTGTAATTCGATTGCTTTTTTGCTGAAAGGGTAAAGTAAGGGATTACTTTGTTTGTTTTTGTTATATAAATATTAGAGATGAAATGGTGTGAACATTTTCGTATCACGATTATAGTGACCAAACGTATCACAGTCATCAATATCATCAAGGTTTATGACCTACAAACTTAAACCTACACTTAGACCTACACTTAAACACTTCAAACGAACAAATACAATTTCCATTGTTTTACACAATTTTGTGCAACATCAAGCAACATCAACATGGATCCCTGCATTTTAGATTTGTTTACTTCTGTTAGTATTATTTGGTGTATGTAAAATTTTTTGTGCTTTTATAGGTACATTAGATTTTCTTACTCAAGGTATTGTTTTGCTTTACCTGCACTTGGAAAACTTACATCACATCGACATTTACCTTGTTTTTGACAAAACTGCATAAAGCTGCTTTATAAAAGCCGAAGCGGGCTGTGCGATTTGTCGAAAATATCACATTGCATATTTTTTTTCACTGAAATTCCGATATTAATGTTAAAACCACAGTAATCTATCACGGTTCAAATTTGAAACAGCAATACTAGCTGTCAGACAATTTACCATGGTTTACCTCAGTTTAATCCTCATCAAATAAATGAATATATTTTGCAGAATAATTCTATTTTTCCAATAAAAAAGTTTACATTTATCAAGACGATTAAACATGCTTAAGAGGCAATGATCTGAGACAAAAATGTATGTCAATATGTGGTATGTATGACATATTGTGTCATTTCTTTGAAATATTTTGTTTCCAATGTGTAATTATATGTAGGTATGTAATAATTCTTTAACCGTTACTATTTTAAACCATTTTTTTTTAAGTAAGCGTTAATGTTTGGCTCAAATTTAAAGAATTAAGTTTAATTTCTATTGTCTATGCACTGAGGCTTATAGGGATTTTAAGTGTTGAGTCAAGCAATCAAATCACTTATTGAATTAAGTTACTTTTCAGTCATAGTCATTTAAAACTATAATTATAGTAGTGTAGTATAGTTTTATATTTAAACTTTTATTATTATAATAATTTAAATACAGTTTTAAGGATGTAATAAGTAATTAAATACTGTTTTGAAATCACTTACACAGTTCTGATGGTGAATATATTATGACTTATATTATGACCGAATGTTCATTTTGGGGTGAACTGTCCCTTTAAGAGCCAGTTTGGCAAAAGGGCGAAGAAGTCATTTCTGATTTTGAAGACAAATTTGAACATGCATTCACTGGGAACGATTCTGATGTTTATTATTCAGCCTGTAACTGTTTCGCAAATGAGCTGGATATTAGAAACCTCTCTTGCGTGAATGTCAACACAAAGCTCACAGTCTGCTTAAGTTTTTGGCCTCTCTTTCTTTTCTTGGACAATCATTTTCAAGTTGCTTCAAACACTTTTCTGGTCCATATGAAATGTGTAAACAAAACGGTTCAAAATGTTGCAAACTTTTACTCGGCAAGTGTGCATGACATTGATCAAACAGAAAAATGACATTTGCAGTGTTACAAAAAGGAGTATTTGAATAAGTGCTGTTCTTTTGAACTTTTAATACAGCGGGAAAAATAAGCATTGAACATTTTTTTTTTCTGGGAATAATATTTCTAAAGGAGCTGTTAACATGGAATTGAAGCAGATTTTGGTAAAAACCCAAACAATACAAAATATATGTTTTTTTTTTTAATCTGAAAAATTGTTTATGTGTAAAAACAATTAGATGACATAAGGAGAAAGTACTGAACTACTGAAATGTAGTTAATACGTTATATAAAAGGCTTTTCTAATGATGACAGTTAAAAGACGCCTCTCATTTGAAGAATGAAGTCACGTGCATTGCTCAGGTGTGATTTGAAGTGTTGATGTGGAGTGTAAAAATCTTGATGGCTCTGTGGGTCTCGTCTATCGAATCTGAGCTTTATTTAGTATTTTATATTGGATTGGCGACAGGTAATTGGCTAGGCCATTCTATAGCTTAATTTTCTTTCTCTGAAAGCATTTGAGAGATTCCTTGCCTGTGTTTTAGATCATTGTCTTGCTGAAATGTCCACCCTGGTTTCATCTCCATCATCCTGATAATGTAGATGTTGGACTGAAGCAGCTAATATAAATTTATAATGACGAAGGGCAGAGGGTTGCTGAAGAACTACTAAGAGATTTCAGCTGGTCTGGGTTTTCACTGCCTTTCTACACCTCCCTTTCTTCATGTGTTCAATACTTTTTCCCTGCGACATTTCATTTTATTTCACAAAACTTCATTTGTAAACTAATTAGATTTGTTTAGTTTTTTCTTTTTTTTTTTTTGCATATATGGATTTCTTTGGTTGTTACCAACATCTAGGTAACATTTCAAGTCAACAGCACCTTTAGAAATATGTTTTATGAGAAAAATAGTGACGTCTTCAATATTTATTTTTCCCACTGTACATTAAAAATCTTTGTCAGTATTTTCTAATCTTGTTTTAAATTGCATTGTCACTTCTTTTTAATGCATTATCTTTTTTCCTAGTCAATACATGTTGATTTAAGAAAATTGTTACAACATTTTTTTTATTATAAGACTGATTATAAAACACTGAACAAACAAAATTCTTTCCAATGTAAATCAAAGAGGAAAACATTTATGACTTCATTTTGAGCCGTTTAAAGAAGAATCCAATCCATGTCAGTGTTTTTCTAGTCTTTTTGTATGCATTATCTTTCAAATTTATCATCTTGGGAAAAAACATGTTAATTTAAGAACATTTTTTTTACTATAAAATCAGACAAAACACTTAATAACAAAGTTGTTTTCAATGTAAACACAAGAGGAAACTCGTGACTTCATTTTGAGAGGATTAAAGAAGGAATTCAATCAATAAACCTAATCAATCCCTGCATATAAAAAATATTCAATTGATTTCTAATTTTTTTAAGGTAAGTGGTTGCAAATTATTTATTTGGACTGAATTTAAACAAACAAATTAAGTTGAATGTTAAAAAAAATTATTTGTGTGTTTTAATTCAGCCCATATAAATTGTCTGCAACCAGTTAAAAATTAAGTAAATGCAATGAATCATTTTGTTTTCAGTGTTGGATAGCTCTGTAATCTGAACCACCGTTAGTCTTTAGTGTCATATTTCCAGTTAAAATGATCCTAATATTTCTGAAGCATCAGAAAGACCACACAAAGTCTCTGACCGCGAGCGAAGAGCGCAACAGACATGATAAACAGACGCTCTCTCTTGATCTGCCCGTGTGTCATTCAGACGGATGGCTCAGACTGGCCCAGGTCATTACCGCTGTCAAATAAATCTACAGCCGCTCCACCCGGGCCGTGAATCACAGAGATGATGAAGAGACAGACAGGTGGAGGTGTCTGCAGAAACACACCATTCACCTGCACTCTGACTCTCAGCCCAGTCAAGCACAGCACTTAACCAGCACAGGCTTATTGGGAATAAATGCCAAGGGATACATTTTTTGCGAACTGCGAAAAACGATGTTCCGGTCTGCTTGCAGTTTCTCTTGAAACCCACCGGAGGCTGCTGTGCACATTTTTGAGAATCTCATATTTCTGTGAATCTCTAATAAGTTATTGGGCCACGTTTTCATATGTGACATTTACACGTCTTCCTATCACCTTACGATCAACTGACCCACACAACCCTTGCCTAAAGCTAACCGATAGTGTTTACAAAAGCAAAAGAGAAGAGAAAAGCGCATAGATTTACCTCAAACTCACATTGTTTTTTGGGGGGAAGGGGTGGGGCAAACATACCTGTACATGGCTCTGCATCACAAGTAAGGCACCAGGTGAGCTACTGAGCAAACTGACCTGCTCAGAAAGCATTCTATTATAGAGGACAGTCATGTTTTGCTATTTATTCGATATTGAATAAATAACAGTGCAAAACCAATTTTATCCATCTTTAATGAATTAATTAATTCAATCATTAATTCATTCATTTATTCACTCATTCAATCACTCTGTTCCATCAATCACTCTGTTCATTCATTTATTTATTCACTCGCTCAACCAACCAACCAACCAGTGATTCATTCATTCATTCTTTCATTTAGTCAATCATTCACTCAGTCAGCCTTTCTGTTTGTACGTTCATTCATTTGTTCATTCATTCGTTCATTCATTCGTTCGTTCGTTCGTTCGTTCATTCGTTCATTCGTTCGTTCGTTCGTTCGTTCGTTCATTCATTCATTCATTCATTCATTCATTAACATAAAACCCAGGCTGATTGGAAATACGTGCCAAGGGATATATTTTTGAAAACCGCAAAATATAGTACTCCCGCTGTGTTTACTTGCAACTTTTGTCGAAATATTTATTTACACGTCTTCCTATTACCTTGTGATCAAGTGACCCACACATACCTTCCCTAAACCCAACTGATAGTGTTTACAAAAACAAAAGAGATGAGAAAAACAGTTTTACATAAGGTTTTTTTGTTTGTTTTTTCTGGAAGCGCACATAGCCGTACTTGGCTCTGTGTCCCAAGTAAAGTACTGTACAAGGTGAGCTACTGAGCAAACTGACCGCTCCGAAAGCATTCAATTATGGATCACAGTCAAGTTCATTTATTTCATTATCATTTAGTATTTATTCAGTGCTGTGTGAACACCTAGGCAAAAACTATATTTTATCAAATGTGCCTGTAAACAGTAGTGTGAAAAAAATTTCAGTTGGCAGGAACATACCGCCTTTGTTTTCAATAAAAAATGCAAGCAAATGTACATCCCAGTCTCATTAGATATACATGCCAATAAAAACATTTCTGCAAACCGCAAAATATCTTGCTTCGATGACATTTCTTTGCAGCCTGTGTTGAAAAATCAATCATTTATCCATCAATAACATACAGTGAATGTTTCACAACTTTAATGTGAAATGGAACAAAAAGTTGGTGGCATCAACCCCCCTTGTAGCTTTCGTTTTACTCAATAATGCAATTATTTGTATGTTGTGGCACGTTGTTGTGGGTTTACTGTTTTGGGTTTAACAATACAACTACTAAGGCACTCATTTTACTTAACCTAATTTTAATTTAAAATAAAATCCATATAACTATAGTACACTGACTTTTCCTAAATGTGTGTAATAGTTATTACATTAATCCTAAACCTTAATTTTAGTACAGTTGGTGTTAAACATGAACAGTTCAATGGCTGTAGAATGTATTTACGTCTATAAAATTCAATATATTAAGGCAAAAAAATCATTTACATTTACATTGAGTTAACCTTGTTTTATATTTTACACATAATGTTGTCTGTTTTTGCTCGGGTTTACCAGCAAAAATAAAGCACAACTAGAAAAATGTTTCCGTTCATCACACAGTAGTACCGTTCTGAATGAATCCATGTTTTGAGAGAATTGTGTGAACCAATGATCATTGTTTCATTAATAAAGAGAGTCACATATTTAATCCCTGAATGAATTATCCATTTAAATAAACTGAATCAATGACCGACCAACAATTAGCACTACCTGCTGCCAGTTATAGTGCTTTATTTAGGGGAATATATATATTTTTTTAATACATTAATTTTGGGGGAAAAGCACATTTTAAGTGACATTTTAAACTTAAATCTTAAAACTACTTACAGTGTAAATCTGTTACATTTGTAAATTAACCAAATAATGACTCCACATTTTAATTAGTACTGAACTTTGGGGTGATTATCTCAAATTTAACATGCATACATTTGATTAATTAATCAGGATAATGTAATACAAAGTAAAAAAAAATAAATACTTGAAATACTTAAAAGCCCTGCTCATGCTGCTTTCACAAGATAATCTAAATGAGGTTTTGTTGAAGTGTAGATGAGATCAGTTGTTTGTTCACGTTCGGGTTTCTGGCATATGAAATCCAATATTTTGAAACCGTATCATATTCCATTGAGGAGGATGTTTTGAGCGCTGTTTATTGCAGTACATCATGCTTTTTAAAGTATCAAATTAGACTTTATCCCAAAATATTATCAAGCCATAAGAGCTGGCGCTACTAATATTGACTGATATTGATGGATTTCAAACCACACCAGCTCTCGCAAAGATGAATAAATTTAATTACATCATTGTCTAATATTATACTTGTATTTGTTAACACTTTCAGCATAACTACACAAATATGAAGCAGCACAACTGTTTTAACATATAAGCTGGTTTTCCATAAGCCTGTGTTAAGGCATACTTTGTAGTATCACATGAGAAACGAGTGACGAAAACAAATTAGAGTAAAAATCCCTTAATTTACTTGAAAATCCTTTAATTGATGTTTTCTTGAGGGTTAATGTGAGATAATGGGAGATGGAAACACATTTGCAAAAAAAAAAATGACATAAAGAACATCCACATGACTAATCAGCTGTCTTCATTATTCTTGCCTTGTTTACTGTTGGTAAGTAGGTAACTTGTTTGTAATTTACTAGGTAACCAATACTACAGTCAGCTGTTCCAACTTGATGGAAATCCACCTAATTTTGGATTTTTTTTTTTTGGAAATGGAAACCTGGCTATATATAACAATCAGAAACATTTCTTGAGCTATCAACTCATCATTAAAGAATGACACCTGATGGAACATGTGACACTGAAGACTGAAGTAATGAAATTGAAAATAGCTTTAAAGGGGTCATAATCTGAAAAACAAAAATTTCCTTGATATTTTGATATTAAAGTGGTCATAGCACTTTAAAAACCTCCTGCAAGTTTCAGAGCTCAAAACGTTGTTGTTACTCAAAAAACAGCTTATATTGAAGGTGGACTGCCAAAATTACAGTTAATGGAATGTTTATGATGTAATAGGGTGGATAAGCCCCGCCTCCACAGAAGATCAATGCCTATTTCACTGCCTGTTCAGCCCTGTTAATATGCAAACCTGTCAACTAATCGCAGCAGAGGGCGTTTACTTCTAAGTCTACAATTGGCCACGCCCACTCAAACAGAGTATTCTGATAAGGAGTCAAAAACAGCTCAAAATATAATCATTGCTTATGAATTTAGATTTTTTAAAATGTATATATATATATATATATACATTTGATATCTACTGATAACACTATCAGTAAACTTCAATGAACAGTAAACAAAAAAATGGGGTACGACATGAGCCTTTTAAATCACAGCAATAAATTACATTTTACAATATATTTTCATAGAAAACAGCTATTTTTGATTGCAATATTACACAATTTTAGTTTTACCACAGCTTTGATCAAATAAATGCAGCTTAGCTAAGCTTGACAGATATTTTTACAAAAACATTACACAAATTTCTGAAAACTATTATAATCAACCCAGGATTAATCTGAACATCCCAGGAGGTACTTTTTTTTTTTTTAGCAGTTTTTGTTTTTGCGAAAATACCAGAGTACGCTTTTTAAGATCTAAATTTTTTTTAAAAAAAGTGCTATTTTTACCTTGTTTTCAGATTTTACCACATTCTCACCGTTATTTACTTGTTTATTTTATTTTTTTGTCTTCTGCTTTTACCCGCTTTCTGGAACCGTTTTTTGCTGGACTCAAACACTGTCGTCTTGGTCAACTCCTCTTTGCATCTCAAGTCCACCGGCGTACATGGCAAGCTATTTGGACAAACTGGTAATGGCGGGAAAGCATTTTACACGGAGGTAAGTGGTCAGATGGTAAATGCGAGAAGGAAAGACGTCATACTACCCTGTAACATTCATTTTGAAGATAAAATGCAGCCAAGCATTCTTCTGGCTACATAATTCGGGATCTCCAGAAAAGCATATAGGGGTACATTATCAGAACGAGCCTGTGTTGAATATAGTTACATATTCTACCAAGCTACTTATTCTAAAGTAGCTTTTACACAAACAACCATAGATAAAACAGCTTGTTTAAATCTAAAAGCCAGACAGAAGATGGAAATGGTCATGAAAACCAAAACATTACAAGAGGACCTCAAGGAGACATTGCAAGGCATCAAATATGTATGAAACGACCTCTGGTTTGCCTTTGTTACTAAAGCAATTATAAGAATTTACACGAGGTGATGCAAACATGTGATTTAATAGCACTCGTTTTCATCTCTGAAGAACAGAAGTCTTCATGAAATAACATTAGAACACATTAAATGGTATTGTTAAGTGATTAAATTTGCTTAATGCTTCAACTCAAGAGGTGTTACGTGTTATTAATTCTCAAGATGTCTTGATGTACAGCGTCCTAAGGGTTTGCTAGAAGTGTGACTTCCAGCTATTAACACAGTCATACGGGTACTAGATGTATGAACGTGTAGCAGATCTGAAGTGTGGAATGGTTAGAGGTTATTTAATTCAAGAGTTCTGCATTAAGATGATTACTGGAGTCTATTTTGAAAGAATATGATATACTATTTGTGTGCTTCTACTTCAAAATTTCACATTTAATTAATTGCGTTACAGTTTTTACATAATTCTGTAATTCATACATAATTCAATTCATATCTGTATCCATCCATATCTACCAATATATACATTCATTCCTCTATTTATCCATCCATCGCTCTATCACTCCACCCATTCATCCATCTCTCAATCCATCCATCTATCACTCCATACACAACTCTCTATCCATCTATTCATGCATCCATCCATCCATTCATCCATCCATCCATCCAAATAATACATTAAGTCAATTAATGTATCCATCCATTTATCAATTTATCATCTATTCATCATCTCTCAGTCCATCCATCTACCGTAAGATATGTTAAATTTTCTATCCATTACTTCATCCATCTATCGTTGCATTACTCTATCCATCCACCACTCGATACTTTCAATTCCATCTATTCATCCATCCATCTATCCATCCATCCATCCATCCATCCACACTCTTTACATTAATTTCTCTATCCATTCATTCACCCACCTCCATCTATCCATTTATCGACCCATTATCGTAATTATGAGATTTAATGGTAAATGAATGAATGAATGAATGAATGAATGAATCAATCAATCAATCAATCAATCAATCAATCTGTTCATTCATTTACTTAACCAACCAACCAACCACATCAATCACATTGTTCATTCATTTATTCATTCATTAACTCAATCAATCAACCAACCAACCGACCGATTCCTTCCTTCCTTCCTTCCTTCCTTCCTTCCTTCCTTCCTTCCTTCCTTCCTTCCTTCCTTCCTTCCTCCATTCCTTCCTTCTTTCCTTCATTCCTTCCTTCATTCATTCATTCATTCTGTTCGGGCAATCACTCTGGTCATTCATTTACTCATACAATCAATCAATCAATCAATCAATCCATCACTCTGTTCATTCCTTCCTTCATTCATTTACTTAACCAACCAACCCACCACATCAATCACATTGTTCATTAATTTATTCATTCATTAACTCATTCATTAGCTCAATCAATCAATCAATCAATCAATCAATCAATCAATCAATCAATCAATCAATCAATCTGTTTATTCATTCATTCCTTCATTTAACCAATCACTGTTCAGTCAGTCAAGCCAGTCATTTATGCATTCATTCATTCGCTCATTCATTAACTCAATCAATCAATCAATCAATCAATCAATCAATCAATCAATCAATCAATCGATCAATGTTCAATCAATCTCCGTTCGTTCATTCATATATTCATTTACTCAACCAACCAACCAACCAACCAATGATTCATCTATTCATTAATTCATACATTCACTCAACCAACCAAGCAACGGACCGACCGACCAACGAACCAACAAACCAACAGCTCAATGAATTCATGAATTAATTTATTTAATCAATCACTCTGTTCATTCAATCAATCAATCAATCAATCAATCAATCAATCAATCAATCAATCAATCAATAATTCACCAATCCATATTTTTATCCATTGCTGTATACATTTTTTTATCAATCTATTGCTGAAAATTGTGGCATTTGCTCTCAGCATTTTTCCTTTACACTTATTTTATACACTTACATATATCTTATCATATGAGTTTCTCCAGTAGATTATGTTTCACACAGACAGAAATCAAACACAACAGAGTTCTGTTAAACACTAGACAGTGTGCTTTTTGTTCTGGGTTAAGAGTTTAAGGGCACCCGTTGGGTTTGATGTTATGCGTTTGATGTGTAAATTGTTAAGGTGTTTTGAAAGTGTTTCCTTCATTCGGGCTGATTGATGGAAGCACAGTTACACATTTAGTCAAGGTTACAGCACTGTACACAAACCCTGTCAGTCATGCTGGCGTTTCTGTCTGCTGTTCATCATGATGGACAGATGTTTGCGTCTGCTGTTTAAGTGGATCTGACCGCTGCTTGGCACTGATCTCTAAAACGGCACACTCTGTTAGGATGTTCGAACAGGTGTGAGACTTCAACGCCTGATAACATCCCAGCCATAAAATACTGCCACAGATATTACATTCCTGCTCAGGGGGATTTACAGTTAAAGTTAAAACATATACATATGTGTACATATATATATATATATATATATATATATATATATATATATATATATATATATATATATATATATATATATATATACAGTGGGTATAGAAAAGAATCATCCCCCTTCAAAATAATTACCTTTTGTTGCATTGTAGCCTGAAATGAAGACAGACACAGTTTTGGTTTATCTAGGTGAAATTATTCAGTACAACGTATAACATCTATGTCAAAACTATAACACCAACATGTCAGAAAACAATTAACAAGCATAAAAAACAGAATCACTCAGTTGTGAAAAGGATCACCCCCCTCTTAAAAATTACTGGTAAACTCAATCAGGTGTAGCTAATCACCTTCTTAACGAGACACAATGCCATTTCACTTTCATTGGTGGTCAATTTGATTAGCTCAGCATGAACATAGCTTTATTGTAGGATTTCAACCCTAGGTAGTGCAACTGAAGCAAACCATCAACTATGGGTGGCAAGGCATTGTCAAAAGATCTCAGGGATAAAGTTGTGGCCAGGCACAAGGCAGGGGATGGATACAAAAAAATTTCAAATGCTTTATCAATGCCTAGAAGCACAGTGAAGTCCATTATTAAAAAGTGGCTGGTATTTGGTACAACACAGACCCTTCCTGGATCAGGACGTCGCTCCAAACTGGATGAAAGAGCTAGTAGAAAACTGGTCAGAGAGGCAACCAAAAGGCCTACAACAACTCTGAAGTAGTTGCAGGAATTTATGTCAAAGAGTGGTCATTGTGTGCATGTGACAACAATATCAAAAATTCTCCACAACTGTGGCTTGTATGGGAGGGTTGCACGAAAAAAGCATCTTCTCAAGAAAAGCAACATAAAGTCACGACTGAGCTTTGCCAAAACGCACCTAGAAGATTCCGAGGCCACATGGAAAAAAGTGTTATGGTCAGATGAGACTAAATTTGAATTATTTGGCCTCAACACCAAACGATATGTCTGGCAGAAATCCAATACAGCTCACCATCCAAATAACACCATTCCTACCGTAAAACATGGTGGTGGAAATATCTTGTTATGGGGTTGTTTCTCTGCAGCAGGAACTGGAGCACTTGTCAGGATAGAAGGAAAAATGGATGGGACAAAATACCGACAAATTCTTGAGGAAAATCTGCTGCCCTCTGCCAGAAAGTTATCATTGGGAAGAAGGTTTACCTTCCAACATGACAACGACCCGAAGCACACAGCAAAACTGACCACACAGTGGTTAAAGGAGAAAAAGGTGAATATCATGGCATGGCCAAGTCAGAGTCCAGACTTAAACCCCATTGAATATCTGTGGAATGACTTGAAGACTGCAGTCCACAAGCGGACACCATCAAATTTAACTGAACTTGAACAGTTCTGCAAAGAGGAGTGGGCTAATATTGCAAAGTCTAGATGTGCAAAGTTAGTAGAAACCTATCCCAACAGATTAAAGGCTGTAATTAAAGCAAAAGGTTATTCAACCAAATACTGAAACAGGGGGGTGATTCTTTTTCCAACCCATTGATTTAGTTTTTATATGTTAATTTTTTTTTCAGACATGTTGGTGTTGTATTTTTTGGTTGGGTGTTATAAGTTGCACTAAGTAAATACAGTTAGATAAAACAAAAACTGTGTCTGTCTTCCTTTCAGGCTATAATGCAACAAAATGTAATTATTTTGAAAGGGGATGATTCTTTTCTATACCCACTGTATATATATATATATATATATATATATATATATATATATATATATATATATATATATATATATATATATATATATATATATATATATAATTATTTGTAATTATAAATAGCTAAAATGTAAAATAATTAAAAAATAAAATAGCTAAACTTAGTTGTAACTGAAATAACAACTATATAAAAACATAATAAAAACAGTTACATGTTACGATAAGGTTAATGTCTGTTAATGCATTACAAAATGTGTAAGTATTACTATTACATTATTAACTCATCTTTGTCAGTTTTAGCTAATAAAAAAAAGATCATTTTCAGTTTGTTAGCTCAGTTCCATTAAATACATATTTTTTATTAATACATTTTCTTTTGATTTTAAGTTTGAAATTAATATCAGGCAAGAATAAATACTTTAAATATACTTCATAGTTAAATAATGTAACTATGGATGTGAAATAATGTAACTGTAAATAATGTTGCTGTTTTGTCGCTGTTGTTGTTGCATTATATTAATGATATTATTGGCAATTATTAATGACAATAGTTTATATTATTATTCATATTAATATTTATATTAATATTCTTATTATCATTATTGTTATTATTATTATTATAATCATTATTATATTAATGATATTATTGGCAATTATTAATGACAATAGTTTATATTATTATTCATAATAATATTTAAATTAATATTCATATTATCATTATTGTTATTATAATAATTATTATTGTCATTGTTGTTATTATTATTATTATTATTATTATTATTATTATTATTATTATTATTATTATTATATTAATGATATTATTGACAATAATTAATGAAAATAGTTTATATTATTATTCATATTTATATTTATATTAATAGTCATATTATTATTATTATTATTATTATTATTATTATTATTCATTATATTAATATTATAGCAATGAAAATTATTTATATTATTATTCATTATTATTATTATTATTATTATTATTATTATTAATAATAATAATAATAATAATAATAATAATAATAATAATAATAATAATAATAATAATAATTTCCAAATAGCAAAAAAAATAAAAATAAAACAATAATAAAAAGTATTTAAAGATATATATATCAAATGAAAACACTGTCATGTCGAAACTGCATTCAAACCTATCCTGCTCATGCAACGTCTATGATGTTTTCTCAACTCCTAATTAAAAATTACACATAAAACCAAAAGCACAACTTTGCTCAACGGTGCTTTGTGGCACACATGATAAACACTTTGTTCCAATCGCTAACCCTTTGCAGGCAGCACTAATAATGTTTGCAGTATAATTAAAGCTCTAATTAGAGCAGGTCAGTATAATAATCCAGGGTTTCGACAAAGAGGGATTTAAGCTGGTTTAGAGTCAAACTATGGTGTTGAATTATATGGAACAGTGAATCAAAAGGATCGCCATGG
The DNA here is from genome assembly GCF_903798145.1 of Danio aesculapii. NCBI lineage: Eukaryota > Metazoa > Chordata > Actinopteri > Cypriniformes > Danionidae > Danio > Danio aesculapii. Next base: position 578,408 of record NC_079437.1, on the reverse strand, counting down.
TAACAGAGAGGAGAAAACTGCAACAACAGTCATTAATAACCTAGAGGTCCTGTACTGGGAATAACCACACACACACACACACACACACACACACACACAAAAACACTCAGTCCTTCTGAATCAAAAGTTCATTTACATCAAGCACAAGAGAGCAAATTAAAGCAGAACTACTTCATTTACAAAACACACAAACGCCATTTTATCCACAAACAAACTAGCTGCATTTTCCTACGCCCTGTGAATTAAGGGATTTATGCTGTAAACAAAGAGTGAAGTGTTTTAAAACTAGAATTAAATAGAAATATTACAACAATTGTATGTATAATTATACATTAATGTTTCACTTGAAGGGGGTGTTCATAAGAACTTTATAATCATGACTTGACACAATATGAATATGAATGAGATTGTATGTATGTTGATGACAACTGTTATTAAGTGTCTTTCACTCAGTTATGTCATTTTAAATGCAAATATTATGTTATGACAGCTTAGTAAACTTGAATGGGGGGTTCATAAGCCTATCAGGAAAGCTTTATAATCACTACTTGACATGACATGACAGGTCATAAATATGTAAGAAAAATATGAAAGAGGTGTTATGTATGATTATGATAACTGTTATTAAGGGCTCTATTTTAATGATCTAGGAGCAAAGTCTAAAGCACATAGCGCAAAATCATTAAGGGCATGTCTGTATTCACTTTTGCTATTTTAAGGACAGTCTAAGCAGGTTTGTGCTTATAGTTTTATATTAGTTACGTTGCGGATGTTGCGCTCTCTCGCTCTCGTTAACATGCTTAAACACCTGTGCTATATGACAATATAAACGCTGTTTTAGCCCTCGTGTATGAGTTTTAAGGTTTGCGACTCTGCTGAAGTCTGTTATGAAATGAAAGCGTTAGAGTTGACGTCATTCGCTATGGTTTTTAATGATGCGCGACTCGCATTGACAGGTGAAAATCCGATCTACCAGCTTACACTGTAGACACGAGGGCACAGATACGATTCATATCGGATAAATTTCCACATACGGCCTGAATCTGATTTGAGTAAATTGGCCATATGGGCCATATCCGATCTGTGCCACATGGGAGAAAAAATCAGAATTGAGACACTTGAACAGTGCGGTGTAAATGCAGCCTTTTTGCGGTGGATAGGACCCATAATGTCAATCTGTCAATCAGTTATGGCATTTTCAATGCAAAGGTGACATTGTGATATGTCTTTGCTATGAAACTTGCAATAAAAAAAATAGATCATAACCTGTCATGACAACTTGGCATTTTCAAGACAACGTACAATGTAAAAAAAAAAGATGAATAAACTTAAAAATTGTATAAACAATTAACCCAAGTATTTGAATAATATTAAGTTAACTCAAAAACGCTGTGCAGAAAATTGCCATACAATATCTAAGTTGAGTCAACTCAAAAAACGCTGTGCAGAAAGTTGCCATACAATATCTAAGTTGAGTCAACTCAAAAAACGCTGTGCAGAAAGTTGCCATACAATATCTAAGTTGAGTCAACTCAAAAAAAGCTGTGCAGAAAGTTGCCATACAATATCTAAGTTGAGTCAACTCAAAAAACGCTGTGCAGAAAGTTGCCTTCAGTTGAGTAAAGTTGTTTTTTTTTACAGTGTAGGTTCTCTTGATAATGTCACGTTGTCGGGAAAACCACAGGTATAATATATTTGTTTATTGAGTTTTCTAATCCTTTAACACTTAATAAATCCATCATAAACATGATTGTCATGAGGCCATTACAATTGTGTCATGACGTTTATAACAGCATCACTATTATATTATGTTTCTTGATCTCAACTGCAGTGGTACAAATTTAATGCGTCATTAAAATACCATTATTACCAATACAATACACAATATTAATGACATGGTTCTAAAATTATTTAATAGAGTAATGACACTGTTAATAGGACATTTTAATGAAAAATTCAGTTTCAGTTCCACTGAAAAAACTGATTAGAAAAACATTCACGATGGAATTATAATATACAATTAAAATAAACATCTGTTATGTTTATGACAGATTTATGACAAGTTACGCTTTCTTGGTAACGTCAAGTTGTCAAGACAAAAACCGGTTATGATGTATTTGTTTATGTGAAGTTGTCATAAAGACATCTCAAACAATGTCATCCTCGCATTTAAAATGACATAACTGAGCGAATGACACTTAATGACAGTTGTCATAAGTATGCATTAAATGTCATGTTATGATATAAGGTGATGTTAAGATATAAAGGTGTCCTATGAACACGCTCTTCAAGTAACATGTAACTAAACCAGATTACTTTCAGATGACTTTCAACCCCAAAAATGCAAACAGCAATATTGCAGACATATATTGAATATTACTGTACTCTTTGGAACAAAAATAAACATGAGGAATAAAACACACTAAAAAGAGCTTTGACCACAGATATACCTGTGATACTAATGTCACATTAGACGACCAAGCATAAGGCTGTTAGATGATGGATATAAATAAAGCAGTCAGACGTACTTCTCATTTAGTTTTCACTATGGGGTATTTGTTGCACAACAGTATTATTTTAAAGTATTTGCTTCAGACATTAGGAATGAAAGTTACAAAAACCCTCTCATAGAAACACACAAGTCAACATGACAAAATTCAAATCTTTTTGCAAATTAACACACAAAACCCTTCTACATCGGACAGTTGACCATTTGAAACCATTTGTAAAAAAATATCCGAAAATTGAGGAGAAATGACACAAGTCTACCATAAATGTTTAACCGCAAAAATAATACTGCTTAAAAAACGAACAAAATTTGGGGTAAAATTAAATTAAATTAAATTAAATTAAATTAAATTAAATTAAATTAAATTAAATTAAATTAAATTACAAAAATTTAATTACAAAAATTTAAAAAAAAAATTTATTAAATAAAAAATTTTAAATAATTCACACCTTTTGAAAATCTGCTTTGGAACCATAATTATTGTGAAAAGCACAATTTAAATACATTTAAATATATGTGTTTGTATTCCCCACCATTTGGGAAGAACTTATGTCCTAAAATTGAATTAAAATTACACAAATCTGCCATAAATATTTAGTTGCAAAAAAAAAAATACTTAAAAAGTCTAACATTACAGTAATATGGGGGCAATATTTATTTTTGATTAAATTAAATTAAATTAAATTAAATTAAATTAAATTAAATTAAATTAAATTAAATTAAATTAAATTAAATTAAATTAAATTAAATTAAATTAAATTAAATATTGTTTTTAGCTGATATTTTTTAATTCTCTGATGGTTTTGAACAGAATAACTAAATGAAAACATGAACCAGCAAATAGTTTTCAACACAAGTTTCTTGATGTTTAAAACATAAAATGCTTCTTGATCATCAAATGATCACATTATACCGATTTCTGCAGGATAATGATAACTGAAGTAATGTTGCTGAAATCCAGCTGAATGACAAGAATAAATTTGATTTTAAAATACGTTCATACAGAAAACAGTTATTTGTTTTATAATATTTCATATTTTGTGTAGTATTATTTTTATCAAATAAAAGCAGCTTTGGATAGAAGAAACAACATTAAAACATCTTTACTGACCACAAACCTCTGAATTGCAATGTAAATAAAATAATAATAATAAACTACTTATTCTTCTGCATTAAAATTGCAATAAAAAACATTGTTTAAAAATGACTACTACATATACTACATAAGATTAATTAAAATTACTTAATTTTAGGAAATTTTTGCCACATGTTTTTTGTCTTTTCAGTGAGCTTTTTCAGAGCATGAGCACATTCCAGAGTATCCAAACAGCGGTTTGGTGAAACCCAAAGGTCATCGGTGAGTGTGAGAAAGGTGTGTGTTGTGTTTTGTTTAAATAAATGAAGCACGGTACATACTGTAAGACAGAGGAATGTCTAGATCGCCCTGCCACGACAGCTGCCCGAGATCATCCACAGAGTGCTGCGCTGGAAGAACAAAACACACACATTACACTCACATCACATCTCACTTTACAACTCTGCCAAAATCATGAAACATTCATCACTTTATGTGCCCAAAATAATGTCCTTCTCTTTTTAATGACATCTACACTACCTGACAAAAGTCTTGTTGTCGATCCCAGTTGTAAAAGCAACACAGAATAACTTGACTTCTAGTTGATCATTTGGAAAAGTGGCAGAAAGTGGATTTTTCCCATGAATCAACTGTTGAACTGCATCCCAATCATCACAAATACTGCAGAAGACCTACTGGAATCGCATGGACCCAAGATTCTCACAGATATCAGTCAAGTTTGGTGAAGGAAAAATCATGGTTTGGGGTTACATTCAGTATGGGGGCGTCCGAGAGATCTGCAGAGTGGATGGCAACATCAACAGCCTGAGGTATCAAGACATTTGTGCTACCCATTACATTACAAACCACAGGAGAGGGTAAATTCTTCAGCAGGACAGCGCTGCTTCAGCCTCTACATTAAAGTTCAGGAAAGCAAAGAAGCTGAAGGTGCTCCAGGATTGGCCAGCCTAATCACCAGATGTGAACATTATTGAGCATGTCTGGGGTAAGATGAAGGAGGAGGCATTGAAGATGAATCCAGAGAGTCTTGATGAACTCTGGGAGTCCTGCAGGAACGCTTTCTTTGCCATTCTAGATGACTTTATTAATGAGTGATTTGAGTCATTTCAGAGATGTATGGATTCAGTCCTCCAAGCTCATGGGAGTCATACACAATATTCATTCTTTTCCCACTGCGCCATGACTTTATATTCTTTACTAAACATTATTTAGGTTAAGTGACAAGACTTTTGTCTAAGCAAAGTCAGACCTTACTGTCCTAATGAAATAATTCAAAATCAAGGCATGATCATATTTATTGTGGTCAAATAAGCGTAACTTAGAGGCCTTTACCTTTCATATAAGCCACTTCTGATAACAAATGTTCAACTAGAAATCAAGTTATTATTTGTTGTTCCCAAAACTTAGATAGTAGTGCAGTGTACTGCTTTCTCTGATTGGTGTTTACTGGCATGAGGGCGGGATCAACATGTCAATCATACGAGATCTACTAATAGCAAACCACTACCACCCAATCAATGCCTTACGAACGAAATTAGGCCCGCCTACATTTGTGCTTGCAGGCTCTTTCACTCATATGCACATCATAATAGAGAATTAATGATAATACTAAGATTAGTTTTAAGTAATTTGGTAAAATTTTCTTGATTTATGAACGTTTGAGTATTCATTAACTAGTTGGTTTTCTTTTCGGCTTAGTCCCTTTATTAATCAGTGGTCGCCACAGCGGAATGAACCGCCAACTTATCCAGCATAAGTTTTATGCAGCGGATGCCGCAACACTGGGAAACACCCATCCACTCTTGCATTCACACTCATACACTATGGCCAATTTAGTTTATTCAATTCACCTATAGCGCATGTGTTTGAACTTGTGGAGGAAAGTGGAGCACCCAGAGGAAACCTAAGCCAACATACATACTCCTCACAATACCAATTGACCCAGCCGGGGCTCAAACCAGTGACATTCTTGCTGTGAGGAGATCGTGCTACCCACTGTGCCACTGTGACACCCATGTTTGAATATTTACAGCGGAAAAACAACTATTGTCTTTCAGATATTATTCTTGGTCTACCCCATCTTTCCTTCACAAGAACTGTTTATGTGGCCTTCCATTTTCTTACTATATTTCTGACTGTGGAGACTTTGTGATAGCTTTGTAACCTTTGTGACAGCTTTTTGCATCCTCCTCTTAATTCATGTTGGTGAGTTATCATAGTTTTTAGGTCATTAGGAAGTTCTTTTGGGGTTCCCATGTTGCTACTTTCTGGTTAACAATAAGAAGCACAAATAGCAATCAGTTACCTTAAATATCCTTTTTCATGATCAGTTACACCAGTGTTAGGATTGTTAAGGTTCACTGAATCACTGAAAATAACTTTGTGTTGTAATCAATCAGCAAAGTTACTACAAGTTTTGAAATCCATACAAAAGAGAAGGTGCCCAAAATTTTGCATAGCCTATTTTTCAGTTTCAATTTAATTTCACACATCTCAATACTGCTACACTGGATTTCTGTCTGAAAAATATGACATTATCTAGCTTTCACTAGAAATCAAATGGCATATCACTGTGATCTTTTCTTATAAAGAGGGGTGCCAAACTTTTGCATAAAACTGTGTATATATATATATATATATATATATATATATATATATATATATATATATATATATATATATATATATATATATATATAGTATATATATATATATATATATAGTATATATATATATATATATATATATATATATATATATATGTATATATGTATATATGTATATATATATATATATATATATATATATATATATATATATATATATATATATATATGTATATGTATATATATTATATATATATATATATGTATATATATATATATATATATATATATATATATATATATATATATATATATATATATATATATATATGTATATATATATATATATATATGTATATATATATATATGTATATATATATGTGTATATATATATATATATATATATATATATATATATATATATATATATGTGTATATATATATATATATATGTGTGCGTGGTTGATTTGGGTGCTAAAAGAAAATATATAGTTGCAAGGGTTATTTTTGATTGCGTGTATAAATTTTGACTTTCGTTGGTTGGTTATCCATCCATGTTTCCCCCTTCTTGGTTTTTTTTTTTTGTTGTTTTTTAAATTTAGTTTGTTTGTTGTTAATGTAAATACTGAACTCTCTATACACACAGTGAGAAGCAGTAGGGGCTGGACGCTACTCATTTTTTTTTCTGTAAATATTTTCTCCTGTTTTTTATATATATAGTCAGGGAGGTAGAAGTAGTTTTAGTATTTGTATTTCTGATATTTTGTTAGGTATGTTTAGTTTTATTTGGGTGTTTAGGTAGGGGATAATTTTTGTTTATTGTTTTTCTGTGGGTCTCACCAAGGTATTTGGCTTCACGTTTTAAAGCCAAAGCCAAGGGTGTAAAAAAAAAGACAAATAATCGATCCAAGGGTTCGTAAAAGTGATTTTACTTGTCCAGTTTACTTGGTTTTTTATGTTATGTCCTTGACCAAGGTCAATATACAGTTGAAGTCAGAATTATTAGCGCCTTTTGAATATTCTTTTTTTTTTATATTTCCCAAATGATGTTTAACAGAGCAAGGAAATGTTCACAGTATGTCTGATAATATTTTTTTCTTCTGGAGAAAGTCTTATTTGTTTTATTTCAGCTCAAATAAAAGAACATTTTAAGGGCAATATTATTAGCCCCTTTAAGCTATTTTTATATATATTAATTTACAATATACAATAACTTGCCTAATTACTCTAACCTGCCCAGTTAACATGATTAACCTAGTTAAGCCTTTCAATGTCACTTTAAGCTGTATAGAAGTGTCTTAAAATATCTAGTCAAATATTATGTTATGTCATCATGGCAAAGATAAAATATATCAGTTATTAGAGATGAGTTATTAAAACTATTATGTTTAGATATGTGTTGAAGAAATCTCTCTGTTAAACAGAAATTGGGTCGGTCGGTCTGTCTATCTAGATAGATGGATAGATGGATCTGGATAGATGGATAGATACCTTTAAACTTCTATAATATAAAATAAGCTTTTTAATTTTTTTTAAATAAACACATATTTGCTGTTTTATCTTAACTTTATTATTAACTTACTTTTATTGATTTATTAGACACTTCATCAGTGACATCCAAATAATGACTACAAAAAGGTGACACATTTTCAGCATGAGTAAATCTAGAAGCACAAAACACAATTGAAAGACTAATAGAGAGTGAATGTGTGATTTAATGTAGGTTGTCAGTCAGTTAAAGTCAGTGGAGAGTTTGAGGAGCAGATAGAAAAAACTCCAGAGAGAATCTCCAAAGCAATTCAATCAGGTAGAATTAAACAGGATGGAGATTAAGGCCAATTTGCATGAACCGCGGGGCTTTGGGGCGCAGTCGAATAAGCAAAAAATACTTAAGCAACTTATTAAAGTCTTTCACCTTGAGGAAGCGCAGCGCGTGGGGCTTAAACTTCATCCTCTTTCACAGGCACATCTGAATCACACGCTGACAATCAGTTCAGTACACTGATGATTCAACACACTGACATTCACAGGAAATCGACGGGCTCATTGTGTGTTAGAATAAAGATGCCAATCATTCCATGAATGATGTCACAGACGGAAGCGGTGATGTCATGAAGATTCCTCAGATAGTCATTAATGGACCCTTTTCACAAGACTGTTATGATGCGTTTAACAGTCATGAGCATCTTAAATCCTTGAAAGTTTTAATATTTAGTTTTTTTTATATGTATGAACATTTATTTGTATTTATGTATGTATTATATCATCTTTACATCAAATTACAAAAAATTAATTACTGCCTGTGCAAGGCATTTCTAATGCAGTGTCTATGGGGGTAGGACAGCAAATTTAGCATTATTCTCTTTTCTGGCTGCACTGCGCTCTAAGTTTACCAAACTATGATGACTTCCGCTGCTGAAAACCCCAGAAAAGTGAATAGGGTCCATTGGATTTTTAATAATAAATTAAACTTTTACATTATGTACAACCACATTAAGGCCAACATGTGTTTGTAATTCATTATATTCTCTAAAATAAAAGCTGGGTTGTCATAAACCAAAATTGAAGTGGCTAGTGGGGAGGAGCTAAAAAAAACAACGAGGGGGAGATTGAGCGACTACTTTTGTAGACTAGACAACTACAATTTAAGTTTTGTTTATATTTTGGTTTTCTTAGTCTTTTTTTTTTGTTGACTTACATTTGTTAATTTGCTGTGTTTGGTGAACGAGTTTTTTAATGTCCTTATGTATTGAATCGATTTGTAATTTTATAACATTTGCTCCTCTTTTACTCTCTTTTTTCACTAGCATTTGTAACACAAAGTGGGGGCTCATCCGGGAAATGGACAAACCCAATGTTGGGTTACGTTATTTTGAGACAGGTGATGCATACAGATGTTGGTAATTAGCACTCACGCACCCGCCTCATATGCCCTCATTGCTCTCGGGCCCACCTCACTTGCTAGAATCTTGCAATTACAAAAAATATAGGTTACTTTAATGAAAAAACATCTCGTTACGAAAAATATGTAGTTTTAAATATCTTGGTATTGCAAAAATTATTTTGTTTTAATGAAATACCTCATTATTACATTATTATTACAAATAATATCTCATTATTACGAGAAAATGAGTAGTTTTATTGAAATGTCTTTTGTAACAAAGTGGGGGCTCGTCCGGGAAATGAACAAACCTAATGTTGGGTTACATTTTTCTCAATGGGTTTGTCCCTGTTTGACCCAACACTGGGTTATGACAACAGCATTTTTAGGGCTCATTCACAGCGAAAGCCTTATAAAAATGTGAAACACACAAAGTTTTAATAGAAGCGCAGCCTAAAGCTTGTCCCACATCCGAGCTCTTCTAATTGGTCTTTGCTCTGGAACTAACAGTGATGAGCAATCACAAGAAATATCTAGTTATTACGACGAAAGATGTTGTTTAATGGATTAGTTTCTCAATATTACGAGAAAAGCTGAAATATCTTTGCAACAAAGTTGATAGTCACCTGGCCATCGGGAAGAAGAAGGCAGAGAACAGACAAACTTTTAAATAATTTTAATAACGACATCAGCTTCTCACGGAGACTGCCGCCAAACTGAAACCAAAAGCAAAAAACACTGCTGTCTCTCTTCCCTTTTAACTTCCAAGAGCTCCTCCATGAGACTCAAGACAGGAGATGCTTACAGGTGTTGGTAATTAGAACTCATGCCACCCACCTCATATGCCCTCATGGCTCTCGGCCCCGCCTTACTTGTTACAATCTTGTTATTACAAGAAAATACGTTGTTTTAATCAATTAACATCTCGTTACAAAAAATATGTAGTTTTATATATCTTGTTATTACAAAAACATTGTTGTTTAATGAAATAATATCACAGTATTATGAGACAATTATCAGTTTTAACAAAATATCTTTTGCAACAAGTGTAGGCTCGTCCGGGAAATAGACAAACCCAATGTTGGGTTACATTTTTTTAATAGGTTTTCCCTATTAGACCCGATGCTGGGTTATGACAACCCAGCATTTTTAGAGCTTATTCACATCGAATGCACTTTTGCTTCTAAAAGCGTGAAATGCAACGCTTCGAAATGGTTTGAACAGAAGTGCAGCATAAAGCTTGTCCCACATCTGAGCTCTTCTGATTGGTCTACTGCTGTGGAACTAACAGTGATGAGCAATAACAAGAAATATCTAGTTATTACCAGAAAAGATGTTGTTTAATTTGATTAATATCTCAATATTACGAGAAACGATGAAATATCTTTGTTGCTCCTCACGGAGACTGCCGCCAAACTGAAACCAAAAGCAAAAAGCCACTGCGGTCTCTCCTCCCTTTTAATCTCCAGAGCTCCTCCGTGAGACTCGAGACAGGTGATGCGTACAGGTGTTGGTAATTAGCACTCATCCCACCTGCCTCACCAACACAATCTCACGGCAATTCATAACTTTTTGATTTAGTGGCTAATTCGTACAAATTCGTACGATCTAATTCGTACAATTTAGTACGATTTGCTCATCCGCCAATGACGGTTGGGTTTAGGGGTGGGGTTAGGTGCCACGCCTCCTTTTTAAAATCGTACAACTTCGTACGACTGAACTCGTACGAATTCGTCCGAATTAGCCACTAAACTGACAAAACGTAAAATACTTACGTTTTCTCATGAGATCAGGCTGGCCTCACATGCTATAATCTTGTTTTTACAAGAATATAGGTTGTGTGAAATAACATCTCATTACAAAAAATATGTAGTTTTAAATATCTTGTTATTACGAGAAAGGATGTTGCTTTAATGAAATATCCCATTATTATAAAAAAAAAGTTGTTTTATTGACATATCTTTTGTATCAAATTGGGGGCTCATCCAGGAAGTGGATAATCCAATGTTGGGGTCCGTTTTTTGTCAATGGGTTTGTTCCTATTTTACCCAATGCTAGGTTATGACAACAAGAAAAGTTGTTTAGTAAAACAATATCTCATTATTATGAGAAAATACATAGTTTTATTGAAATATCTTGTTATTTACAATAAAATATGTTGTTTTAATGACATAACCTCATTATTTTGAGAAAAGATTTCTAAATAAAACAACATATTCGTTATTATGCTAAAAATATATTTAAATGAAATATTATCTTGTTATTAAAAGAAATTATGGCATATTAACAAAAACATCTCATTTATTATGAGAAAATATGTTGTTTTATTGAGAAAAGCTCCCAAATAGAGTGGAAAAAGATAATATGTGTGTGGCAGCAATGCATCATCATTCACCATTAAAGCAAAAAATAACAAAGCCGAAAGAATTTTGCATGAGGATTTTGCATGAATCTGAAGCAGGTCAATTGTCATTTTTGTATGTTTGTTTGCTTTTCTTCTTATGTTTTCACAATTTGTTCCTTTGGGGTTGTTATGAACGTAATTGATATTAGCTAAAAATGCTGTGATCCTCCATAAATGCATGTTATGTTACCGTTATTGCTATGCATGGATAAAATGAGAGCTGGATTTTCAGCTGGTCAGTGCCGTCGCTGTAGTTTTAACAAAGGCCTGCTGGTGTGCTGATTGTTCTGCATTGTTTGATTGACTCAGGAGAGACTGTGAGCAGCAGAGACGCTCGGCAGCTGTTTTCTTTCTGACAAGCGTCTTCGCTCTGTTAATTAGCTTTAGGAAACGTCATTATTGCACTGTCAACAGCTCAATCTCCCCCACAGGACACTCACTCCACAAATGAACAACGGCTAAAACGCGTTTGGGGGCATTTCCTCTGTGTACTTTTATTGAGCTGAGCGATTGAAAAGGAAAAGGGTTGTTAATATTATATATTACAACTTGCATAACGCATAAATAAATAAAAAATGTGCTTAAAATGTGATCAGCCAGGAGTGTTTGTTAGTGCTATCACTAAAAGAACAATTAAGGCATTAAATAGGCTTTAAAATTGACTTTTATTACTTAATAATAATATACTAAATTTAAAACAATATATAAAGGCTTCTTTAAAAATATAAAACTAACCATAATACCCTAAACCTCCATTATGTTGTGATCGCCAGCAGTGTTTCCTCCGCTGGAGACCAACTACAACTCCCAGGACTCTTTGCGCCCATCATTTCCTGCAGCAGCTGACAATGATCCCCACATTCACACACAGACACAGATGTAGCTCATGATGCACTGATTAGTAGGACTATACATATACCTCACATTCACGTTCTCTTTGCTGAGTCTTGTTTCTTTCATGAACATTACAAAGTGTTTTGAATTTTTGCTGCCTAGTCTGAACTCTCACCTGTATTTTGACCACGTTTATTGGTATTCCCTTGGTTTTACTCCTATTTTTGACCCTTACCTGTACGACCTTGCCTTAAATAAGCTGCATTGGGATCTGCTCGCATGTTGTCAGCATCTGCTTCGTAACACATTACTTTAATTAAATATTAGCTAAATATTAATTAAAAAAATAATGATCTAATCCTGAATTTTATGTACAATTGGAAATGTACACTAGCAACCAACTCAAAAAAAGCTGAAATACTACATTTATTAAATAGTGATTGGTATTGTTATAACTACATTGTAAAAAAATCTGGGTTCAACACAATTCCTTCATGTTGTCCCAACACAAATCGATTAAGTTAACCTTAATCATTTTACAAATTTTAGTGGATTGAACAGAAAACAATTGTCCCCCAAAAAGCCTAAAAATTTTGTTATTTCAACTCATTTTAAATAAGTAGTTTAAACAAGCATTCATTACTTGTAATATAGTTGAAATGATATTCTAAGGGTGTAATCACACTAGGCTATCTAAACCATGCTCAGGCACATTTGACCCCCATTTTCCAATTCATTTGACAAGTGTGAGTGCTCCGAATCATGGTTCAGTTGGCCGGCCCTGGCCCGGTTGGAAGAGGTGTGCCAGAGCGCGGTTCAGTTGGGCTTCGGTGCGGTATGTTTGTAGTGTGAGTGCAAAGCGTGCCTGAGCGCAAAATTAAAGAAGCGACATCACCTTTAAGTGACTGTTTCATATGGATTTACTAATCATTCTTACTTATCAATGCACACAAACTGTCAAACCTCTCGCTGCACATCAGCTGCACTTTCAGCAAAATACCTCCTAATACCTGCAACTTTTCATAAACATTTTTGAGCATCAGAAGTGGTGGATCTGTTCAGCAAAAGATTTGACTGTGAGCCATCGCATCCCCAATGACTAAAAATAATACAAAACAAAATAACTAAGCAATCTCCACTGTACTGAGCGAGAACACTACTCTTCTGTTAAACTAAATCACATCATCAATTATGTAATATATATATTTATATTTTTTTTCATTAACAATACTGATCGATGACAAGTAATAAGTAATAATAACACTATTTTGAACACAATTTTTTAAAATCAATTTTATTAATTTAGCCTAAGCTTATTTCTTTTTTATTTATAACAAAAGTTAATTGTTGAGTTCGTATGTAAAAATTATATTACTTAGGTTAATAATTCTATATTATTTCAGTGATATTTTAAGTATGGAAAATGATTGTTGTAAAGTAACAGTTCATAATAACAACACTGATTAATGAAATGTTGATGATTTTTTATTATTATGTAATAATTGTACTACTTCAGCTTTTTTGGAGATGGTTGCCATGCATAATGCTAAATTTAGTTCAGGATTTAAGAATCATTTAAAAAACTAACTAATATTTAGACCATTTTATTTCAGCTTCAATTCAAGTACTGAATTTTTATGATATTATGATTTTTATTATTATTATTATTTGTATTATTATTATTATTATTAGTAGTAGTAGTAGTAGTAGTAAAACATTTACTATTTTTAAATTTAGGGTGTAATTTTAAAAATATATTTTACTTTTTATTATTAAATATATACTGAGACATTAAAATGTATCTAAATACAAAATCAAACAAACAGTGCTCAGGGGCAGCTTAAATAATGTGTCGGTGCTCTTTGGGTGAGGGATTCATCAAACCCTGAATGTATTTGGAAAGAGCAAAAATCCGTCCAAGGCACCCGAAAAATGTGGAAAAAATATTAAAAAGCCTTTATTCACGTTTAATCCTTAAAAAACCTACACGTTTCGCGTAGAGCTGCCTTTCGCAAAGAGCAGCCTTCTTTAGGGTAACCAGTTTCTTTTTAAGGGTTATCCATGTGAAGAAAGGCTTTTTATTATTTTTTCCATATTTTCTTTGAGTGCCTTGGAGGACTGATTTTTGCTGTATCCAATTACATTCATGTTCACTGCATGAATGAATGTTCCTTATATACCTTTCAGATGTCCTCTGCCGAGTGTCACGAAGCCTGAAGAGATGAAGTTGTGCATGTCTTGACCACTGCGGAAATTTTCTTTCCCATAATGCCCTGCAAAGACAAGACAAATCCACTTAAAAAATCAAAAAACTAAGTAAAGTCATTTTAACTCCATCATTTAGACTGACAGGACAAACACTATAGATGAAGAGAAAAAAACCTTGATTGATCTTGACATAGAAAAAAATCATTCAAATAAATAAAAATAGCAAATAATTATATAAAAATTAAATAAATATAAATTCTCTTTAAATACATGAATTCAGCACAGGTTCTTATGGAAATACATGCTGACATTTTTGGGAAACGTAAATCACATTGCTCCGTGTGTGTTGCACATTTCAGATGACAAATCCACTAGAGGGCGATGTCTACATTTTTGTGAATCTGAAATACATTAGTGTATGTTTTGATACACATTTCAGATATATGTGCTTCTTCTACACATCCAGGAGGTCCACTGACTTAAATCCTTCCCTAAATCCAACCAAAAGCGCACTGAACCACATAGTTTTACCTTGACTTTACATTACTTTTATCTGTTTTGTGGAAGCATGATTCACCGCACTCAAACCCGAGCGCTCTGCAGCAAAAGCACAGCCATACAAGGTAAGCTACTGAGTAAACTGACCATGCCAGAAAAGTTAACCATATGGAGATATATGTGACACAGAAGTATTCAATTAATAATCACAGACATCATTAAGTTGTTTTGATGTGTTTTTTTGCTGTTGTGCATAATCCTTCATTTTTAATAATCCTTCATTTGTCGATAATATTTTTTATAATAATAGTTTCTATAAGTATCATTACTGTGAAAGGGAAAAAATGTTGCTGTCGCCATGCTGCCCCTAGTGTTTATTTAACAAAGAAACTGTAGTCAAACATATGTTGAAGTATGTTTATATATCCTGAAGCATTCCGAAGTACATTCGATTTTGAAATCAAATTAAACTCTATTAACCTAGTCTATTGTCCATTGACTACTCTAGGTTTTGCCACACTGTTACTTTTTTTTTTTTTGTAAATTGCAGAGTGACGCAAAGATTTTAGTTTACAAATCATACCCACTTTTAAGTAGTTTGGAGGTGTTTGTTTGGTGTTGTGCAAAGAACTGCATGAAAATAATCCTTTATTTGTTGATAATATACCCCTGTAAATATCAGTAGTGTGTAAAGGAACAAAATTTGCTATCGTCATACTGCCCCCTATTGTTCATTTAACCTGAAATTGAAGTCAAACGTATGGTCAAGTACATTTTTTGCGGTTTCACAAAAATGTAGGCCGAAGCATGTATTTCTAATGTATTTGTTGTGTTGTATTAATTACAATAAATATAGATGATTGTCTTGTTTTACAGTTTTGTACATGTCTTGTTAAACTTTGTAAACAAGGCAATGTACAATAAAATGTGGTGCACTAATATGCCTTCAGCTGCAGAACAGAATCTGAAAAACTAAAGACAGGTTTAAATATCTCATCTCAATTTATTGATATGTTTTGAGTTTTTATTTTTTACAGAAGGTATTTCGGATTTAGCCTCATAAATAAGTAAACACTGATTGCAAGAAAAAGAATCACCATGTGAATACAGAGTTGCTTAAAAAAATACTGCAGAAATTAAATGATCTCCAATGGCATTCAAAGATATGTACAGTCAGTTGAGGTCAAAATTATTAATTATAATAATTATTTTTAAGTGCTGTTTAACGAAAAGACATATTTAAAACATAATAGTTTTAATGACAAAAATCTAATAACTAATTTCTTTCTGCCATGATGACAGAAAAAAATATTGTTAAGAACATGGTAGTAACAATAATAACATAATACAAAATATAATATAGTATATCCTGTAGTGTGATACTTGTATTCGACTTAAAGAGCAATGTAAAGTCTTAACTATGTTTATTAGGTTAACTGTATTATAAATTAAATATGCATATGGACAGAGTGTAATGATATAAACAGTTTATGTGCTCATTTTGCACGTTTTTTATCCACGAGTCCGAGTTACGAAAACCAATAAGCCCAATATTTCAACACTGGCCACTGTATGAAAACCTGATTATGTGCGGTATGTCTCTAAAGATCACATTCATCACACACCGGCCTTGATTTCAGCCGGTTAGTGAAGTCATTTCAGCCAGTGAGCAGTAAAATGTGCTCTGAGACTGAGGTCAAGGCAAGGTGCTGCATTAAGTATTAATAGGGTGTGTGTGTGTGTGTGTGTGTGTGTGAAGGAAGAGGTTTTGCTCATGGCTCGAGAGGTTTTAGAGGTCATTACAACTCTCTTTCTCCACAAAAACACACTTCCCCAGTATTCTTGGATAGTGGATAACTTCAGTAGTTTCCTCTGGCAGGAGATTCTCGGGCCATTTAATTGTGCAATAAAGTATCAGTGACCTCGCGGTCATTAAGATACGAGCGTTGAGAGGTTTATCTGTGTCATTGGTCAACCGTACAGAGCCTGAGGCAATAAAAGTCATCTTATTTAGACAATTTTTCAATCTTCTCTACAGACGCAGGCTCAGTAGAAATATGTGCTTCAGCCTACATTCTTGTGAAACCACATTCCATTTTTTACTTTAAAAGGACGTTTATATGCAGTTTCAGGTGTAATGAACACTTGGGGGCAGTATGGCACCAACAAATTTAGTTTCTTTTTACACTAATGAGATGTACCGGGACATAATATCGAACTTCTCATGGGTGTGTACAAAAAGGATGTGTATCTGAAAGATACAAAAAATATACTCTAAGTAACGTATCTCAGAGTTTCCAAAATGTAGACAGCACCCTCTAGTGTTTTTGGATTTGTTTAAACTCATTTGAAACATGCAACGAAATGTACCCAAAACCACGCATTTTACTTTTCACAAAAATGTAGATTGAGGCACATTTCCAATGAGCCTGGGTTGTTCTCTACAGCTAAAGCGTTTTTTTTTTTTTTTTGTAATACCACTAAATGATCAAGATGATCACAAAAACTTACACACTCTACATGCCTCTCTTTGCCTGACTGCCTTTTTATTTTAGCAAGTGAAAGGCTTTTCAATGAAACTGCAGCACTGTTAAACATTGACTTGATTTTTAAATATTAAATTTAAGAACAATGCAATATTTTTGGATGAACACTTACCAAAAATCTAAATTCTGACTTTTTGAGGAACATTGATTCCAGGACCCTTAACTTTCACTATTCCTCAGAAGTAGAATGATCTTCCTAAACCTCTAAAACAACTGAATTTTTATTTTTTTTTTTTTTGTGGAACATTTATTTCCATAACATTTACTGTCACTGTTCCTCAGAGGTGGAACATTTTTCTCAAAACTCTAAAATAACTGAAATCTCATTTTTAGAAACATTTTTGCAGAACCTTTACTTTCACTGTTCCTCAGAGGCGAAACGATCTTCCCACACCTCTAAAACAACTAAAATCTCACTTTTAGAAAATTTTTTCCAGAACCTTAACTTTCACTGTTCCTCAGAGGTGAATGATCTTCCTAAACCTCTAATACAACTCAAATCTATTTTTTTTAGAGACAATTATTTCCAGAACCTGAAATTTCACTGTTCCTCAAAGATGGAATTATCTTCCCAAACCTCTACAACAGCTGAAATCTTCTTTTTTGAGAAACGTTTATTTCTAAATTCTTAACTTTCACTGTTCCTTAGAAGTGGAACAATCTTTCCAAAGCAACAAACATGTAAACCAAAACACAACATTCAAATAAATGAATGCGTGTATAACAGTCCGTTTTTTTATTTAAATAATTACATGAACTGAAACTCTAAAACTACAAACTAATTAAAGCTATAAAGAAACCTGAAATCAGATGTCATACTCATTCATGTTAATACACACGGTGTTACCTTTTGTTAATAAAAAAGCAATGGTAATTGTTTGAAATTAAGATGCTATTTAATTATTTTTCAATTTAAATTCATTTTAACAAATGTTACCAAATGAAACCTTATTCTAAAGTTTTACTGAATTCTGAAATCTGACTTTTTAAGAACATTTATTTCCAACTTCACTGTTCCTTAGAAGTGGAACAATCTTCACAAAGCCCTAAAACAAACAAAGTCTCAGTTTAGAAACATTTTCCAGAACCTGTTCTTTCACTGTTCCTCAGAGTGGAATGATCTTCCTAAACCTCTAATAGAACTCAAATCTAATTTTTAAGAGACAATTTTTCCAGAAACTTAACTTTCACTGTTCCTCAAAGGTGGAATGATCTTCCCAAACCTCTAAAACAGCCAGAATCTCTTTTTTTAGAGAAACATTTATTTCCACATTTTTTACTTTCACTGTTCCTTAGAAGTGGAACAATCTTCCAAAAACAATACAGAAAATTAAATCTCATTTTTAGAAACATTTTTTCCAGAACCTTTACTTTCACTGTTTCTTACAGGTGGAATGATCTTCCCAAACTTATAAAACGACTGAAAGCTCATGTTTTGAGAACGTTTCCATATTTTCAGAACCTTTACTTTTGCTATATCAAATATACCCTGACAAAAGCATATATGCAAACTTAGTTATTTGTCTAATGGTTCAATAAACTGTTCCATTATTCATTAATGATTTTTTCTGACTTCACATGTCTTACGGTGTTAAAATTAGATTAATAAATTAGAATAGATTAAAAACTAATTTAAATAAACTATCTGAATGAAATGACTGACTAAACTGGATCAGATTCTCAGTGAAATTAAACGTATTTTTCATAACTCTTAAGTGACTCTTCATGCATTTTATTCTCAAATCAAAAGCACATATTAAGAGAGATCCACACACATTATCGCGTCATAAATCAATTGTATGCTGTGTAATTGTGTTGAGATATTTCTTGATGAAGTTTACAGAGCTAAAAAGTTCAGCTTTTTGAGATGGAACAGAGATTATGGTCAATACTAACAGCAAACGAGAGAGAAAAATACACAGAAAGAGAGAGATTTGGTCTCAAGAGGAGTCAAAAATGCCCTAATTTCAGCCGGTCTCTCATTTTGAGCCCTATATTTCCATTTTGTGTTATTTCTGGCACATAACAAACAGGCAGAGCTTTTATGCTAGCCTCCATATACAAAACATCAGCAAATGTGTTTTAAAATTGTTATAAGGGCCATCTTTTGATCTCCATGAAAAAAGCAGAACTAATGTATGCAAACTATAAATGTACTGTATATAATTATCTAAAAAATGTACACAAATACAGTATATGAACATTCATTGATAGATTACATTGAAATTGAATAGAATGAAACAAACATAACATTTACTATTTGGTTTGCATAATTTAAAGCGTTAAATATTTATAATTGCTTTTAATAAACTTTGTTAATGTCAATAAAAATATACATGACGGGGTAACTTCAGTTAATTAAAAGCATACCACAAAAAAACTTGTGTTAAATGAAATAAATATTGTGGCATTTGAAATATGTCCGTGGTAACCTCCAAAAAATGATCATGTTATATTGCTATGCATACCAAGAAAATATTTAAAAAAATGTAAGCAATAAACATATAAACCAAAACACAACATTCGAATAAAATAATAACATGAAATCAAACTCTAAAAATACAAAATAATTAAAGCTATAAAAAACCCTGAAATTAAATGTCAGACTCGTTCATGTTAATACATATGGTGTTACCTTTTAGTTAATAAAAAAGCAATGGTTTATGTTTTGAATTACGGTGCTATAGAATTATTTTTCAATTATTTTTTTGTTACTGAATCCTGAAATCTGACTTTTTTTAGAAACACTTATTTCTTATGTTACTTATGTAAAAACAACTGAAATCTCATTTTTTGAGGAACATTTACAACCAGAACTTTACCTTTCACTGTTGTTTAGAGGTGGAACGATCTTCCCAAACCTCTAAAACAACTGAAATGTCATTTTTTGATGAACATTTATTTCCAGAACCTTTACTTTCACTGCTCTTCAGAGTTAGGACGACCTTCCCAAACCTCTAAACCAACTGAAATCTCATTTTTTGATGAACATTTATTTCCAGAACCTTTACTTTCACTGCTCTTCAGAGTTAGGACGACCTTCCCAAACCTCTAAAACAACTGAAATCTCATTTTTTGATGAACATTTTATTTCCAGAACCTTTACTTTCACTGCTCTTCAGAGTTAGGACGACCTTCCCAAACCTCTAAAACAACTGAAATCTCATTTTTTGATGAACATTTATTTCCAGAACCTTTACTTTCACTGCTCTTCAGAGTTAGGACGACCTTCCCAAACCTCTAAAACAACTGAAATCTCATTTTTTGATGAACATTATTTCCAGAACCTTTACTTTCACTGCTCTTCAGAGTTAGGACGACCTTCCCAAACCTCTAAAACAACTGAAATCTCATTTTTTGATGAACATTTATTTCCAGAACCTTTACTTTCACTGCTCTTCAGAGTTAGGACGACCTTCCCAAACCTCT
>NC_079437.1:250000-347983 GCF_903798145.1 Danio aesculapii | reverse complement strand
AAAACAACTGAAATCTCATTTTTTGATGAACATTTATTTCCAGAACCTTTACTTTCACTGCTCTTCAGAGTTAGGACGACCTTCCCAAACCTCTAAAACAACTGAAATCTCATTTTTTTGATGAACATTTATTTCCAGAACCTTTACTTTCACTGCTCTTCAGAGTTAGGACGACCTTCCCAAACCTCTAAAACAACTGAAATCTCATTTTCTGATGAACATTTATTTCCAGAACCTTTACTTTCACTGCTCTTCAGAGTTAGGACGAGCTTCCCGAACCTCTAAAACAACTGAAATCTCATTTTTTAATGAACATTTATTTCCAGAACCTTAACTTTCCCTGTTCCTCAGAGTTAGGACGACCTTCCCAAACCTCTAAAACAACTGAAATCTCATTTTCTGATGAACATTTATTTCCAGAACCTTTACTTTCACTGCTCTTCAGAGTTAGGACGAGCTTCCCAAACCTCTAAAACAACTGAAATCTCATTTTTTAATGAACATTTATTTCCAGAACCTTAACTTTCCCTGTTCCTCAGAGGTGGAATGATGTTCCCAATCCTCTAAACCAACTGAAATCTCATGTTTTGAGTAACATTTATTTCCAGAGCTTTTACTTCCACAGTTAGCTGTAAAAAAAATACAAACTAATTGATGCTATAAAAAAATTTAATCAAATGCCATACTTATACACATGGCATTACCTTTTGTGAATAAAAAAGCAATGGTAATTGTTGAAATTAAGATGCTACAGAATTATTTTTGTATATTAAATTCATTTTAACAATTGTTTCCAATAAAACCTTATTCTAAAGTGTTACTGAACCATATGTTGATTGGTTCAAACATGCTAAAAAAGATCCAGGGATCGCAGGCCAATGCTTCAAGTATCTGGAGCACAATTAATCCCCAGTGTCCTTTTCTACAAGGAATCAAAAAACATGGGTGTCGAGATGACCCAGGACCAGTTGAAGCAGAAATTGCATAAAGAAAGCCATAATGAGAATGGCAGATGGGAGCGTGTGCCATCTTCATTACTCTTTCTCTCTTTCTATTTTCCTCTCAGAGGCTAGTCTGTCCATCAATAGGATTTTGGTACACGGCTGCATGATAAAAGTTAATATTTAATGATTGCCTTTTATTAAAACAAGACCTCATTGAACTGTATTTCCTCATCGGACTGAGCCAACATGCATGCTAATGTTTAATCTGCCTCATCCGATGTGCATCAGATCTTCATGTACTGCATAAAATGGCCTAAAGCAAGGTTATGTTCTCTATTTTACCATCTAATTGTTTTATCTAGTTAATATGCCAGCACTGAAACATTATAATGTAGTCATTCATAATTGCTGAACACCCTTTGACTATATATATATATATATATATATATATATATATATATATATATATATATATATATATATACACATATACATATTTCCCATAATGATGTTTAACAGAGAAAGGACTTTTTCCAAAGTATTTCCTGTAATATTTTTTATTCTGAAGAAATTCCTATGCAAAAATAAAAGCAGTTTATATATATATATGTGTATATATATAACACATATTTTAAGGTCAATATTAATTGGTCCCCTTAAGCTATTTTTTAAATAGTCTACAGAACAAACTACTGTTATACAATGACTTGCCTAATTAACCTAGTTAAGCCTTTAATTGTCACTTTAAGCTTAATACTAGTGTCTTGAAAAATATCTAGTAAAATATCATGCACTGTCATTATGGCAAAGATTTAAAAAAATCTGTTATTAGAAATTTGATGTTAAAACTGTTTAGAAATGTGTTGAAAAAATCCTTCCATTAAACAGAAATTAGGGAACATTTCTACTTTTGTTGAACTGTAGTCATTTTAACTTACATCAATTAAGCTGGCTTAAAACCTCAAGTTTAAATTTGTTTAACTTAAAAAAAAATTAAGTTAAAGTAACATAAAAAACATACGTTGTCATGACTTTTTTTATTATGTGATTACACTGTAAAAAAATGTTGGGTTCCACACACTGTAAAAAAAATCCTGATTTGCCCTAAATATTTAAGCTGAATTAAATTAACCTTATGAGTCCATTGAACTTATATTATGTTAAACTGACTTAAAACTGGCTGTTTAACTTATAAAATTAACTTAGAACATGGTTAACTAAAGTTGTTTAACTTTAGTTACAATGTCCTAAAAACATATGCTGTCAGGACTAATTGATCATATTGTTTTTTTTACAGTGCACAACTGATTTGTGTTGGGTCAACATGAAGAAATTAAGTTAGCTTATCAGTTTTAAAAAGTAGGTGGACTGAACATGAAACAATTAAGTTGTGAAAAAAATCTCAAGAAATGTGTTGTTTCAGGTCATTTTAAATAAGTAATTTGAACAAACAGTAAGCATCTTTTTTTCGTGTACTGTATATTTTACAGTTTTAATTATATAACATATTATTGTCATGGATTGGTCAGGCTCTCACGACCCCCACTCACGAAGATCACCATCACCTGACTTCTAATGAGCACACAGCTGCATCACATTCACGAGCACCAGATAAAAGCACAGCACTCCAGTCGCTCATTGTCCGGGCTCGTCTCGACGAAAGCGGACAACTGAGCGACCACTCAGCGTAGTCATCCTCAGCTAAACAAACGATTTACTTACCTGTTCTCTTTGTATTCCTCCTAGTCTTCCTGGTCCTCCCGAATCGTCCTGTCTTCCAGTCCTTCCAAGTCTGTGTCATCCTCTGTCAGCTGTATCTGGTGTGTGCTGTCCATCCTCGTGTATTCCTGTTACCCAGCCACGGAGGAAAAGACCCCAACATCATTCCTGATCCTCCTGGCTATCCTTCATGTGCTCCTTGTTGTCATTCAATAAACACCCTAACGTTTCCTTACCTCTGTCTCCTGTCCGCTTCATAACAGAAGCCCGGACCCATAACGACGACAACATGAGCACCCTCGATCACTTTCAAGAGCTGGTGGACCAGTTGAAGCGGATTCTACAGCCACCAGCTCCACTTTCCAACGCACCACCAGCACCGAGCACTTCCGCCTCCACAGTTTCTTCTTCGGCCCTTCCTTCCAGTCCCATGGCCCGACCAGCGCCCTACTCAGGCGGAGCGGGGGAGTGCAATGGTTTTCTGTTACAATGTTCCCTCATATTCGAAATGCAACCTTCTCTATATCCCACAGATAAGTCAAAGATCGCCTACATCGTATCACTACTCTCTGGACCTGCACTTAAATGGGCTGAGACGATCTGGAACCAAGCCGGGCCGGTCATGAATTCCATCACTACCTTCACGGAGTATTTCAAAGAGGTGTTTGGACGTTCTGATGGGGAAGTAGCCGCTGGAGAGCAGCTGTATCATCTAAAGCAAGGTACTCTATCTACACAGGAATATGCTCTCCGGTTTCGCACTCTAGCAGCTGCAAGTGGATGGAATGAGAGATCGTTGTTGACCACGTACCGGCTCGGCTTGGAACCCACTCTCCGAATCCAGCTGGCCACATTAGATGATACAATGGGTCTGGAGAGATTCATCCAACATTCTCTCCGATGTTCCGATCGTCTCCGTTCCTATCAACAGGACACCATCACCCCCTCGTCTGCACTCCTCCAATCGCCTGAGTCAACAGCCTCTCCAGAACCAGAACCCATGATAATAGAGTCTGGAAGACTGACATCAGCGGAACGACAGAGGAGGCTGACCCGGGGTCTGTGTCTATACTGCGGTGTCAGTGGACACACCCGTATGGAGTGTCCCCTTCGTCCCATTCGGACTTCAGTGAGTGTATTCAGTACGAATATTGAACAATGTAAACCACTTACTACCACCGTACAAATAACTACTGCCTCTATTTCTCTCCTTGTCACAGCCCTCATCGACTCCGGGTCAGCAGGGAACTTCATCTCCCAATCCCTCTGTCGTCAACTCCACCTCCGTACTGAGGCGTCCTCGCATATATACCAGATACAACCGATAACCCAGTGCACTCGATCTTCGACCCGTATCCATCGACAATGCGAAGACATCCTTCTTCAAGTGGGGCTGTTACATCAAGAGAGGATTCAATTTCTGGTTCTGGAGGGTGCAAATATGGACATCATTCTAGGGCGCCCGTGGCTGGTGAAGCACGATCCCATCATCTCTTGGGGCACAGGAGAGATAAAGAAATGGGGATCTGGATGTACACCTACCTGTTTTCCAAATCTCCCTCTTCAAGGTCGGAACCCCATTTCTTTGTTTGCAACATCGGTCGAGAGCCCTCCTGAGAAGCAGTCTATCCACATTCCTAAGGAGTACAGCTCCTTTCATGATGTCTTCTGCCCCAAGAGAGCTTCCCAGCTACCGCCGCATCGGCCATGGGACTGCGCGATCGACCTAGTTCCAGATGCCCAGTTGCCAAGAGGTAGGATCTACCCGCTCTCGCTTCCAGAGAATCAGGCAATGGAAGATTACATAAGGGAGGCTCTGAGTCAGGGGTACATACGTCACTCAAAATCACCAGCCGCCTCAAGCTTCTTCTTTGTGGCCAAGAAGGACGGAGGGCTGCGTCCATGCATCGACTACAGGGTCCTAAATAACGGTACAGTAAAATACCGATATCCCCTTCCTCTGGTACCAGCCGCTTTGGAACAGCTCCGAGAAGCTAAAGTCTTCACTAAATTGGACCTCCGCAGCGCGTATAATCTGATAAGAATACGTGAGGGGGACCAATGGAAGACAGCATTCGTGACCCCTACTGGCCACTATGAATATGAGGTCATGCCTTACGGTCTGGTCAACGCCCCCTCCGTATTCCAAAACTTCATTCATGAAGTCCTCCGGGAGTTTCTTCACCACTTTGTAATAGTGTACATAGATGACATCCTCATTTACTCCCGGAGTGAGGCCGAACATCGCCAACACGTTGCGGAGGTCCTACACACATTGAGAGAACATCACCTCTACCTCAAAGCGGAGAAATGCTCATTCCACCAGAAGTCGATTCATTTCTTGGGATACATCATTGATCAAACCGGTATACGTATGGATGGGAAGAAAATTGAGGCTGTTCTATCCTGGTCAGAACCCACTTCCATTAAGGAGCTCCAGAGGTTTCTTGGGTTTGCTAACTTTTATAGACGGTTTATCAAGGACTACAGCAGGATTACATCACCTCTCACTAATCTCCTCAAGGGTAAACCCAAAGGACTGGAGTGGACCAAAGAAGCAGCCGCAGCCTTCCGCCTTCTTAAGAAGGAGTTCACAAGGGCCCCACTCCTGACTCATCCTGACCCAAATCTTCCTTTCGTGGTGGAAGTGGACGCATCCACCACCGGCGTCGGGGCAGTATTATCTCAACATCATGATACACCGCCCCGACTGCATCCCTGTGCCTATTTCTCTCGGAAGTTGAGCCCGGCGGAGCAGAATTACAGCATAGGAGACAGGGAGCTGCTAGCAATCAAGCTAGCCTTGGAGGAGTGGCGTCACTGGTTGGAGGGAGCCAAACATCCGTTCCAGGTGATCACAGATCACAAAAACCTCCAATATATCAAAGAGGCCAAGAGACTATGTCCACGTCAAGCCAGATGGTCACTTTTCTTCTCACGTTTTGATTTCTCCATTTCCTATCGTCCAGGACCCAAGAATCTAAGAGCAGACGCTCTCTCTCGTTTACACGAGCATCACGATCATGAAGAACTCCCAACGAAGATTCTTCCCGAACACATCTCCATTTGTCCGATCACCTGGAACGCTCCTCCAGTCGTTGCCACTCCGGAAGCCCCTGCTCCGCCGGGATGCCCTCCTCATCGGCAGTTCATACCACCTGAACACCGGGTAGATCTGATCCACTCCTTACATACCTCGCTAGGCACTGGACATCCAGGGATCAACAATACTCTCTCGCTAGTATCCCAACGATTCTGGTGGCCAAACATGGCAAGGGATGTGAGGCAATATGTTCAGGGCTGTAAGGACTGTGCCCAATCCAAGAGCCCACGTCATCTACCCGCTGGAAAGCTCCATCCCTTGCCGATTCCGAACCGTCCCTGGTCACACCTAGGAGTGGACTTTATCACTGATCTCCCTTCGTCAGAAGGTAATACCTGTATTCTAGTCATAGTAGATAGATTCTCAAAGTTTGTCAAACTAATCCCTCTGAAAGGTCTTCCCACAGCCTTTGAAACAGCCGACAATATCTTTAATCAAGTCTTCAGGTCATTTGGTATTCCAGAAGATATTGTGTCGGACAGAGGTCCACAGTTCATCTCACGTCTATGGAAAGCCTTCTTCAAGCTCCTAGGTGTGGCCGTCAGCCTCTCTTCTGGATATCATCCCCAAACCAACGGGCAGACAGAGAGGAAGATTCAGGAGGTGGGACGGTTCCTGAGGACCTTCTGCAGTGGTCACCAGAGCTCCTGGAGCCAGTATTTGGGCTGGGCAGAATATGCCCAAAATTCACTGCGGCAACCCTCCACCGGACTCACGCCATTCCAGTGCGTCCTGGGCTTCCAACCACCGCTCTTTCCCTGGGATGGCGAACCATCTGATGTCCCCGCAGTGGATCACTGGTTCCGGGAGAGCGAGAGAGTCTGGGACGAGGCTCATCAACATCTGCAGAGGGCAGTCCGTCGAAGCAAGGTAACCGCCGATAGAAGAAGGTCTGAAGAACCCAGATACACACCCGGACAAAAGGTGTGGCTATCCACCCGGGACATACGCATGCGACTGCCCTCTCGCAAGTTAAGTCCCCGATTTGTTGGTCCCTTCACCATCGTGGAACAGGTTAACCCCGTCACCTACAAACTACAATTACCCTCTCACTACCGTATTCACCCTACATTCCACGTATCACTCCTGAAACCCTATCACGATCCTGTTCTTCCCTCCACAGAGCCTGACCACGAAGAGGAACCCCCTCCTCCACTGCTCCTAGAAGAAGGAGCCGTCTACGCAGTGAAGGAGATCTTGCGTTCCCGACGTCGTGGTGGCCAGTTGGAGTACCTGGTGGACTGGGAAGGGTACGGCCCCGAAGAAAGGACATGGGTTCCCAGAGCTGATATTCTCGATCCTAGTCTCATGGTGGAGTTTCATGAGAGCCACCCTGAGTTCCCAGCGCCTAGAGGCAGAGGGAGACCACCACGGCGTCGGAGGTGTCGGCCCTCAGGAGCGGGCCCTGGGGAGGGGGGTACTGTCATGGATTGGTCAGGCTCTCACGACCCCCACTCACGAAGATCACCATCACCTGACTTCTAATGAGCACACAGCTGCATCACATTCACGAGCACCAGATAAAAGCACAGCACTCCAGTCGCTCATTGTCCGGGCTCGTCTCGACGAAAGCGGACAACTGAGCGACCACTCAGCGTAGTCATCCTCAGCTAAACAAACGATTTACTTACCTGTTCTCTTTGTATTCCTCCTAGTCTTCCTGGTCCTCCCGAATCGTCCTGTCTTCCAGTCCTTCCAAGTCTGTGTCATCCTCTGTCAGCTGTATCTGGTGTGTGCTGTCCATCCTCGTGTATTCCTGTTACCCAGCCACGGAGGAAAAGACCCCAACATCATTCCTGATCCTCCTGGCTATCCTTCATGTGCTCCTTGTTGTCATTCAATAAACACCCTAACGTTTCCTTACCTCTGTCTCCTGTCCGCTTCATAACAATTATATATATAAAATATTTTGCAAGTGATGTTTAACAGAGCAAGAAATTTCTACATTTCTTATTATATAATATATACCTGTATATATATATATTCTTTTGGTAAAAGTCTTATTTCTGTTATTATTTTTGTCTTATTTTTTTCTGGAATAAATGCAGTTTTTATATTGCTTACGGTATTATGAGCCTCTTTAGAAATCAATGGCTACAGAACCAATCACTGTTGATTAAAGACTTGCCCAATTAACCTGCCTTTCCTAGTTAACCTAATTACCCAAGTTAATTTATGTTTAAGCCTTTGAACTGACACTTGCATTGGTAATTTGGACATTTTCTTTACACTACAATTGGGAAAACACACACAACTTATAAAAAGCCAAAAGTCCACAAATCTGGCTGATGTAAGGTAAAAATAAAATATAAAAAATGTATTTGCCTGAAGTGTCTCTCGCCTAAAAGATTTATCAGTTAATGCCGAACACAAATTTGCCAGTGGAGAAAACGTTCAAGTTTCAGAACCAGAATGTTCTCTATATGCAAATTGCCTCTGCTGTGATTGGCTAACCTCTGTTTTGAGTTCTGAAAGCAACAGAACATCAAAAACATTTAAATAAGCAAAAGAGGCATTATTTAATAAAGTATACACTGGTTTGCGTAAAGAATCTGAATGTTTGATGAAGTCGAATTCACAACTCTTCAATAAAACCAATTATGTATAAACATTTCCAGCAGTAATAAAAGAAGTTTCAGAATACAGATCTGAATAAAACAGTTAATTAATACTGAAGTGAATTTTGATAATTTGTGCAGAAGTATTTTTAAAAGTGTGCTTCTTTTAAAGAACTTATTTAAAGCCAGTTTGTCTAAATAAGATATTTCCTAATGTTTCTCAATGGTGTTTTAAGCGCAAATCCAAGGTACTGTGATGCATGTATTCTGGGACTGTGACATGATTAAGACATACCGTCAAGAAATCCACAAATTAGATCAGAGGATTATTGGTAAACCTTTTCC
This sequence comes from Danio aesculapii, assembly GCF_903798145.1. NCBI lineage: Eukaryota > Metazoa > Chordata > Actinopteri > Cypriniformes > Danionidae > Danio > Danio aesculapii. The sequence continues at coordinate 339,314 of NC_079437.1, read as the reverse complement.
CCTATCTCCAGCTATTTATCTTCTGAATTGTAAAACTGCTCTACATCTTAGTCATGGACTAGAATCTGTGTTACACTTTTGTACATATCTTGCAAGAAAATGCAGTCTTTTGTTGTGGTCCTCTCCTGACATTCCTTTGGTCAATATGTGGATAAACCATTTTCTCACCCTTGGAAAAACTAACTTGTGACTTGCGTGAGAAATCTGATGGTTTCTGGCATATCTGGAATCCTCTAAGGGAGTTTTTGGAGAATGTATCTTGAAAGACTATTTTTATTTATTTATTTTTTGTTAATTTTACTCTTCACAAAAGACTTGAATTACTATTCAATGGACGATTGTATAATAGATGGCTATATTATTGTATATGATGACATGAGACACCTATCATGTCCATCAGTTCTGTCATTATACATCTTTAAATAAATGTTTAAAAAAAAAGTGTATTAAATTTTGAAAACAGCCCTACAAATATGCATTATAGATAAAATCTAACAACATTAATGCATTAAACCCATACAGGTCAAATGTGCATGTTTTCTTTACACTAGACTGAAAAATAAAAATAAAAGCTTTATGAAAAGTCAAGAAAATCCAGAAATATTTTACCTTGCATGTGGGTTTTTACCTGCAAATTTTCCCATGGAGAAAACTTTGTTTAGTTTGACTTCCTTTTAAATTCAGTTTACACCCTGACTATTCTCTATATGCGACTGACCTCTGCTGTGATTGGCTAACGGTGTTCTGTTTTGAATACTGAAAGCAGCATAGCACAAAAAAGCAAGAAAAGAAACTCACTCACTCCTCTGAAATGAGTCTAAATATCAACGTGTGAGTGTAACAATCAAGTCAGCTCATTTAACATCTGCAACCATGAATTACATTTTATTCACAGTTTCCTTGAATCAAGTCAGTCCCAAAGCACTATTTTAAATTAGCATGTAATGCGCTCACAACAGGCATAATTATACACTGTAAATCAGTGAATTTGAGGTCTCAGGCCATATCATACATCCCTCAAAAGGAGAAAGAAAATCTAATAGAGCATTTATTTGCTTCATTAAAAAGCAATTTAAAGTTTGCTAGGGTTCAGAAAATGCAAAAGCATAGTTTAATCTGTACACAATGGTACATTGCTGAGTAGCAAGAACACATGTAATATTATGACACAATTGCTCAAAAAAGGTTTAAATGAATTAGGCTTAACGGATTAAATCAACAGCGAGTAAAAGCCATATTTATTCCAGTTAATATGATAATATTGGTTTAATAAATCAAGTATATTGTATTAGTTATTATCTCTAATTAATAAAATGATATGACTTAATCAGATTATGACTCAAAGTTTATCATGTAGGCTAGGTAGCGAAGTTTGAAGAAAAACTTTGAGGTTGGCTTGAGAAAGCCTAGCCTGAAAGTTTGAAGTAGTTTTAAAAGTTTAAGGTTTGGAAAAGATAATAGCATGATTAGCATGTTTCTAGCACGTTGTTGGCATGATTATCATGTTGTTAGCACGAGTAGCATGTCATTAGCACATTATTAACATGATTAACATGGTATTGTGTTGTTAGCAATATTCTAACATGATATGTTATTAACATGTTGCTAACATAATTAGAACATTACTAGCATGTAAGCATAATTCTAGCATGATTAATACAATACTAACTTGATAACATGATTAACATGCCGTTGTAATGTTTCTAGCATGACTAACATTGAATTAGCATGTTGTTAACACGATTTGTGAGTAATTAACATGTTTCTAGTTTGATTAGCATGTTAATAACACGCATTTAGGCATGATTATCATGCAACTACATTATTAGCAAAAAGATAATAGCATGATTAGCATGTTGCTAGCACATTGCTGCCATGATTATCATGTTGTTAGCATGAGTAGCATGTCATTAGCACATTGTTAACATGATTAACATGGTATTGTGTTGTTAGCAATATTCTAACATGATATGTTATTAACATGTTGCTAACATAATTAGAACATTACTAGCATATAATAAGCATAATTCTAGCATGATTAATATTATACTAACTTGATAACATGATTAACATGCTGTTGTAATGTTGCTAGCATGACTAACATTGAATTAGCAAGTAGTTAACACGACTTGTGTGTAATTAACATGTTGCTAGTTTAATTAGCATGTTAATAACATGCATTTAGGCATGATTATCATGCAACTACATTATTAGCAAAAAGATAATAGCATGATTAGCATGTTGCTAGCAAATTGCTGGTATGATTATCATGTTGCTATCAATATTTTAAAATGATTAGCATGTTACTTATGTAATTTGAATGTATATAGCATGTTATAAGAATAGTCCAACTATAATTAGCATGTTACAAACATGTCTCTTGCATGATTTGCATGTCATTAGCATGTTTAACAAATTATTAGCACATTGATAGCATTACTAGCATGTAATAAGCATAATTCTAGCATGAATAATATTATACTAACTTGATAACATGATTAACATGTTGTTGTAATGTTTCTAGCATGACTAACGTTGAATTAGCATGTTATTAACACGATTTGTGTGTAAATAACATGTTGCTAGTTTGATTAGCATGTTAATAACATGCATTCATGCATGATTATCATGCAACTACATTATTAGCAAAAAGACAATAGCATGATTAGCATGTTACTTGCACATTAGCACATTGCTGGTATGATTATCATGTTGCTATCAATATTTTAAAATGATTAGCATGTTACTTATGTAATTTGAATGTATATAGCATGTAATAACAATAGTCCAAGTATAATTAGCATGTTACAAACATGTTTCTTGTATGATTCGTATGTCATTAGCGTGTTTAACAAATTATTAGCACATTGATAGCATTAATAGCATGTGTAGCATAAGTAGCATGCTATTAGTGCAATGTTAACATGATTAACATGCTACTATTTTGTTGATAACAGTATTCTAACATAAGTATGTTATTAACATGTTGCTAACACAATTAGAATGTTACTAGAATGTAATAAGGTTGATTGTAGCATGATTAGCATTATACTAGCATGCTAACATGATTAACTTGTTAGAATGTATCTAGCATGACTAACATTGAATTAGCATGTTGTTAACAGGATTTGCATGTTATTAACATGTTGCTAGTTTGATTCGCAAGTTAATAGCACATCTTAAGGCAGGACTATAATGTAACTAGCACGTTATTAGCAAAAATATAATAGCATGATTACCATGTTACTAGCACATTTCTGGCATGTTTATCATGTTGTTAGCATGAGTAGCATGCAACTAGCACATTGTTAGCATGCCACTATATTGCTGTTATCAATATATTAAAATTATTAGCATGTTACTTATGTAATCTGAATGTATCTAGCATGTTATAAGCAAATATCCAAGTATGCTTAGCATGTTTCTAGCATGGATCATATGTCATTAGCACGATTAACTAATTATTAGCACATTGATAGCATTATTAGCATGTGTAGCAAGAGTAGCATGCCACTAGCGCATTATTTACATGATTAATGTGCTACTACTTTGCTGTTAGCAGTATTCTAACATAAGGATGTTATTAACATGTTGCTAATATAATTAGAATGTTAGCTGCATGTAATAAGCATAATTCTAGCATGATTATCATTATACTAGCATGGTAACAGTTAACGTGTTGTTAGAATGTTTCTAGCATGACTAACGTGGAATTAGAATGTTCGTAACATGATTTGCATGTTATTAACATGTTGCTAGTTTGATTAGCATTGTATGTATGCATGATTACCATGTTACCAATATGAAAATCATGCAAACACAATGTGAATATTAGTAAAAAGCACTCTAAAAGTTTAACTAATTATTCATGTTATTTTACGTGCCCATGATATCAATATTTTGCATGCTCATTATCATAAAATATTGAATTACTGACTGTCGGCGTATGTTCAGTAAAGAAACAAGACTGAAAAAGGTTTCAAATGTGTTTCAATACTGCAACGCATGTCAGTGGAGTTCGTTAATAAATCCATCTCTACTTAAACATCTTTTTAAAATGAATGCATCAATACAGATTACATCAGCCCTGACCTAAACCCTAATGAGCAGAGCGAAAGCATCAGAGGTCACAGAGGTCAATCACAGCAGAAAGACGGACGAGCGAAGAAATGAAAGAAAATCTGTGCCCGGGGGAATCAATAAGAGAGTCAAAAGAGATTGAATTTCTTTCAGCCAATTAATCAGATGGACAAACATTCAAATTCCCTTTAGTTTGAAGGCTTTTTATAAACTCTCTGGCCTATTTAAAGACACTGAATCAATCAAAACGGACATTTCATAGATCGCAGGAGCACTTTGTCATTAGCTCTCAGGAGAACCGAATAAATCAAATGCATGGAGGTTTCTCTGACCACATAAAAACACAGATGTGGATATATTCATATGCATGCAGCATTTATATTAGTAAACAATATATTAAATTGTATATTCAATTTGACAACAACCTGCTATTTCTCTCTTCAGATGTCTGCATCCAATTTATTTATTTATTTTTGCAGATGACCTTAAAAGATTCAATAGCAAACAGGGAATTTGTTATTATAAGAAGTCCTCTGCAAATTACTTCCTTTCTTACAGAATATTCAATTCCTTAAAGAAATACAAGACATATTTAACAATTAACTCCAGCTGTGGATGCCATTTCATTTTTACATTAATATTAAACATTAATAAGACTACATTTCAGCTTAACTTAAAGATTGCAGTCACAATTAACAGCATTTTGAACATTTTCCACATAATTTTTCAGTCTAACACACTGCATGACTTGTTAGTTTGTGTGTATTACCTATATAACTATTAAAAGTTAATGGTGCTAAAATGAGTATAGCATGATTAGCACATTATTAGCACACTTATAGCACAAAAAACATGTCAATAACATGTTGTTAACATAAGTAGCATGCCACTGCTAGCATGATTGGCATGCTACTACTTTGTTGTTAACAATACAGTAACATGATTAGCATGTTACTAACATGTTGCATACATAATTAGAATGTCCTTAGCATGTTATAAACATGTTTCTAATAATAATAATAATAATAATAATAATAATAATAATAATAATAATAATAATAATAATAATAATTCCTTACATTTATATCGCGCTTTTCTGGACAATCAAAGCACTTTACACATTTTGGGGGGAATTTCCTCATCCACCACCGATGTGCAGCATCCACACACCAGCTGATTGGTGGAGAGGAGAGAGAGAGATGAAAACAATTATGATTTGGGGGTGGTTAGGAGGACATGATGGACAGAGGCCAGTGGACTAATTTGGCGAGTATGCCGAGGTTAAACCCATACTCTTTTTCGAAGGACATCCTGGGATTTTTAACGACCACAGAGAGTCAGGACCTCGATTTAACGTCTCATCCGAAACTCTGTGCTCACTTAGTAGTATATTAAGTCCCCATCAATATAATGGGGCATTAAGACCCACACAGACCGCAGATTGAGCATTAACCGGCAGCAACCTAGCTTTTCCATGTGTAAGTAAGTAGGTATTTAATGTGTATTTATATAGCGCCTTTATTGTGTATGGCCACCCGAAGCGCTTCACAATCATGAGGAGGGGTCTCTCCACAGCACCACCAGTGTGCAACATCCACTTGGACAACAGGACAACAGCACCAGTGCGCTTACAGCACACTAGCTATTGGTGGAGTGGAGAGACAGTGATAGAGCCAATTCGGTGGATGGGGATGATTAGGAGGCCATGATAAGTAAGGGCAGATGGAGGGAATTTGGCCAGGACACCAGGGTTACAGATTGAGCATATATATATATATATGTGTGTGTGTGTGTGTGTGTGTGTGTGTGTGTGTGTGTGTGTGTGTGTGCGTGTGTGTGCGTGTGTGTGTGTGCGTGTGTGTGTATTATAGAAATATTTTAATTCGTAATCCAACTGTGTTTTTAGAAAGACTTACATTTTTAAAATCTTGAATCTTCTCTGGGCAAATTATAGTTGCAACACTCATCCTTTATAAATTTTCCCCCAATGAAGGATTTCCTGTGCTGTGTTATTAGCTGAGCTACCTCATAACTAGCCAGCGTAGAAGTTTCTTGAACTTTATTAGCATGAAAAAACTGCTGTTGTTGAACAGATAGGGCAGCTGCTAATTGTTTTACTTTTTGATCTCGTTCGGCACCAGTGTAAGAGCTGAAGGTCTGATGTTTTGTTTCATAATGTCTCTTAATATTATATTCCTTCATTACTGCAACTGATTCCTGGCAAATTAAACAGACACATATTCGGCTGACCTCTGTGAAGAAATATTCTTTGCCCCAACGTGACTGAAATTTCCTGCACTCACTGTTGATTTTCCTTTTTCTTGGTTGCGCCATGGCTTGCAAAAATGTGATTATCAATTATGTTTCCTTCAGTATGTTTGGTTCGTTTCACTGAATTTATTGACTTACGTTCATTTTTGTATAGCGGGCCAGATTCTATTAATATATATAAAAAGCCTCGCGGGCCACCACAAAACCGCAGATAGCCTGCGGGCCGTAGTTTGGACACCCCTGCTCTACGTGAAGTGCCATGGGATATTTAATGACCACAGAAAGTCAGGACCTCGCTTTAATGTCTCATCTGAAAGTCAGCGCCCACTGACAGTATAGTGTCCCCTTCACTATACTGGGGCATCAGGACCCACTCAGATTGAGCCACCCCTGCTGGCGTCACTAACGCCACTTCCAACAGCAACCTAATTTTCCCATGTGGTTTCCTATCCAAGTACTGACCAGCCTCAGCCCTGCTTGGCGTCAGTCAGTAACCGGTCTTGGGCTGCATGGTGATATGGAATGTGGTCTCCCATCCAGATACTGGCTTCAGTGGGCGACCATGTGAGAATTGCAGAGAGCTAACTGCCAGATTCTAGCATGATTAGCATTATACTAGGATTCTTGTAATAGATTCTTTTTGCAGCAAAGTTTGGCATTTGATAAATCACACATATACAGTTGAAGTCAGAATTATTAGCCCCCCTGAATTATTAGCTCACCCTATTATTTTTTCCCCAATCTGTTAAACAGAGAGAAGATTTCTTCAACACATTTCTAAACATAATAGTTTTAATAACTCATTTCTAATAACTGATTTATTTTATCTTTGCTATGATGACAGTAAATAATATTTGACTAGATATTTTTCAAGACACTTCTATACAGCTTAAATTAACATTTAGAGACTTAACTTGGTTAATTAGGCAAGTTATTGTATAACGATGGTTTGTTCTGTAGACTATCTGAAAAATATATAGCTTAAAAGGGCTGTGTAACATGGGGAGTGACAGAGACAACTAAAGTTTGGATCCACGTGCAGGTTTATTAGTTAGTCAGGCAAGCAAAGGTCAACACAGGTGCAAACAGATGTATAAAGGCAATCCAGAATCGTAGTCAGTATAACAGGCGAGAGGTCAGAAGGCAGGCGGCAGACAGGGAGAAATGGATAAACAAGGCGAGGTAAATACACGGGCAAACAAGACTAGGAAACGCGTTTAATTGTCACTGTAACAGAAAACAAGACTCGGCAAAGAAAGTGAGTGTGTGTGCTGCTTAAATGTAATCAGTCTTAATGAGGAAGCATGTGTGTTTGTGAACGGAGTGCATGTATGAAAATGTAGTCCATGAATGGTGGATTTGTAGTCCATATGTGTTTGTGTGTGAGATCCAGCGATCTTGGGAGTATGATCGCTGGTGATCGTGACAGGCTGATAATATTGACCTTAAAGTGGCCTTAAAGTATTATTTTAGCTGAAATAAATCAAATAAGACTTTCTCCAGAAGAAAAAATATTATACCTTGCTCTGTTAAACATCATTTGGGAAATATTTAAAAAAGAAAAAAAATCAAAGGGGGTTTAATAATTTTGATTTCAACTGTACATACCCACATATACACATACAAAAGTACCTTATAAAATATTACAATTTACTCAGAGCGACAATAGATTACGGGACAAAGCTATTCCTGTAACGTTTTGTCCTACTAAAAAGCATCTGAAACCTTCGACCCAAAGGGAGTCCTCAAACTCCTCAGATAGAGGATGAGAGCTATAGCTATTCATGTTCTGGGCAGTCCGTAAAAGCTGCCTAATATACAGGGATTCAATACTGTGATTCACAAATCGACCTGCTAGACCACCTAATAACATGGCTCAGTCTATTCCTGTTTTTAAGGCACAAACTTCCAAACCATGCCACCAGAGCGAAGGATATAGACTCAATAAAAGCACATTAGAAAAGAGTACGTGTGCTGGGGCCAATGTGAAAATGTGATCGTTTCCTGAGACAAAAAAGACGCTGATGCCTCTTCTGATAAGCATGTGACTAGCACATTATTAGCATGATTAAAATGTTACAGGGCTGTTTCTAGCATGATTAGCATTTAGCATTATGCTAGCAAAAAAGCAGTAGGTATATCTTGATATAATCTCACATTTAAAAAAAAAATTGCTAAATATTTTGGACTTTTTATTTGACAATTAAAAAAAGAAAGATCTCATCAAAATATAATTTATTGCTAATTTTATGTTATATATTTAATGTCTTTTTTAATCTGTTCTCCTTATCAAGGGTGTGCTTATTTTATAATAAAAACAGCAATTTAGTAAAAAAACTATAAAAAAAATGTATCATTATACATTGCAAAATAGAACTTACTGCAAAGTCTTCAGTATCACCTGATCACATTAATTTTTCGAATGATTAAATATTTAAAACAAATTTGCATTATGCAAAATAAATAAATAAATAAATAAATAAATAATAAACGGATACTTTGATAACACACATGCTGCCTTTTAAATACAAGTATGAGACAGACTTTATAATGACGTTCTGAAAGTCCTGAATGATGCAGCTAGATATGCAACTTAAACTAGCATTCAAGAAGAACAGCAGCACTGAGTGCAGTAAACCCAACTGCTGACCTCATTCACACACAGCTGCATTCAGTTTATTCACCAGCATCTTGAATATTGATCTGCAACAAGCCAAAGCAGTCATTAACTCAAATACAAACGACGCACAGTACATCTGTATTAACATTCAGAGCGCATGTAATCACTGCTAACATTCAAATCTGACGGCTCGCGCTGAGGCGTAGAAAAAGATAAGCTGTGTTTTTCATAAATCACTAATTTATCAGTGTTTCAAACAAATAACATTATTTCAGGTTTCAGACGTTCAAATACACATAACTACTAGCAAATATAACATTATTATTAATATTAGACCTATACTATAAATATTTTGTACAGATTTCTTGGGATGAATGTGGGTGATGGTTCCTGTGTAAATTATCCAGCCATTTAATTGAAATACACAGACTTTTCTTGTTATTAAAACAATTGCATTCAAAGACATTGCTTTTGTTATCTTTTTTATCTTATCTTTTTTTTGGGTAGGGGGGGGGGCTGCTAAATATCTCTGAAATGCATAATGTAAAAAGACCTATGGCAGACATTGTGTCTCAAAAATAGGCCTGCGCTAAATATTTAAGCATAATATATAATATACACTGATGTCGATGGAGACGCTAATAGGAATATTTTATAAATATAACTAGATGATGTGCTTTTTTCACGTATGATACATAAACAGTGTGTTTACTCTATTCCTCTCCCAGTTAAACAGCCATGTACATACATGTGGATGCTGACGATTAGCGATTAGGAGGCCATGATCGGTAAGGGCAGATGGAAAGAATTTGGCTAGGACACTGGGGTTAGACCCCTACTCTTTACGAGAAGTGCCATGGAATATTTAATGACTACAGAGAGTCAGGACCACAGTTTAACATCTCATCCTTTAGACTAAACATGGGGACGCCCATCACCAGTCATTTATCAACTAATATGATTATTATTAACCTGTTTACACACATTAACCTGACTAAATACATCTTCTAAACACATTTGAGAAAAAGAATATCTGATATTTTACAATATAATTAGGGCGTTTGATCAATATTTGAGGAAATGGTTTAAATAAGTAATAAATCATCATATATAAATAATTTATTGGGGTTGCAGGAGTTGCCAGTCCACATAGGGAAAAAATAAATAAACTTTTTTTTCTCTAGCTGAGCATTTGTTTTTATTGTTTTTGTTGTCAATGGTAGTGCCTAGATTTGAGCAAGTTGAAAAATGCAGCATCCATCAGTGTCACTTTTGATCTAGCCAGCCAATCACAGTGGAGACAATATCACGCAACTATCAACAAGTAATCTGCTAAAGAATTTAGCTGCATCCCAATTTGCATTTTATCTGTCCTAAATAGTATTCGAAAATAGAATTAGTATCTCCCAATAGTATGTCCCATAGAATGTTGAAAAGAGTATGCCAAAGTTCTCAAATGGTTTACTATTTCCGGTAGAAATTTGAGTGTAGAACCTTCCATATGCTAACTGCTAATTTTGCCCACACATTACATGTTGGGACTTGAATTCAAGAACTACAACTAGAACTACAAACTCTTGAAAAAAAAAAGTGTAAACAAACTACAACATGGCAGCGTGCAAGACCAAACATCAAGAAGAGAAGCTTTGGTAAAGTTGTTTGAATGACTGTTTATTAATATCTAGCCAGCTGAATAATATTTAAATTACGTTTCCGAAAAGCTTGCATACTCAAGTACTTTGTCTTCACAAACAAAAAGTATTGCAAATTAGGATGCAGCATTTCTACTTTAATGGTACAGCAGGGGATACTCTGTATCATTGCAACCGACTGAAAAAAAACATTCAAAAATGCGCTTCAAAAAATGCAACAGCTGAGTGTTTTTAGAACATCGCTCACAATCTGCAGCACATAAACGCTTCGGTGGGGGCCTTAAAGCATTCTAAATAATGGTCACAATAAAAAACTCAAGCAGGGGGAGGTAGCTGGAGTATTGAACAACGTACACTTAAAAGGGTTATAACCCTAAAGGGAAAAATATTCAAATATTTTTGTCTGTAATTTTTGAGTATTCAAATTATTAATTTGACCTCATGTTGTGTCAATTAAATTGATACACTTGGTCATAAAATAAATAAATAATTGGGTTAGATTTTTTTTTCGAAAAGGTGTTTTTCACAATTCAGAGCTTCCGTACAAGCGAAAGGCAAAATCCAAAGTAGTGTTGGAGAAACTATCCACTTCATCTCGCAAAACAAAGCCATTTTATTTTACTAATTTGAAAATGAAAAAAGATGCATAATGAAAATTTTCACACTTCAAACAACTTAACGCTAAATTCCAGTCAGTGAAAAGCAGTGAGCCGCCATCGTGTTTTCATGCTGCTGTTTGACTGAATAGAGAGTTTATTCAGATCTGATTTACACCGAGTTCAGACTGGATATATTTTCAAAGTAGTCACGTCACGGATGTTTCACACTGAATGGCTATCTGGAGCAGCATTTCGTTGCTGCTTGGTTTACCGATCCAATCGGCGACAGGGGGTTTCACACTGCATGACTTACATAGGAGAATCACCGACAACTTTATCTCAGTTCGCAAACTACCATCTCCACAGTCCAAACACACGTGAGAAGTGACATGAAAACAACACACCTGTCAAGTAGTAGCCCTATATCAACCAGCCTAGATAATGAGACAGAAGCCTTTAGTGGGGTAGAAAATGTACTTATTTTGCTCACCTGGGTTCGAAAAGAATTAGCAATTTCTCCTTACTTTTTTTTCTTTTTCGACCCAGTTGTGGTATTGATGACACGTCAAACAAACCCAGGTGCTCCTGACAAATGTCCACTAGTTTTTACGTCCATTTTTTGTATCCAAGCAGACCAAAAAGAAGACCTTAACTTCTCTCTCCCCAACCTCCTGGCTGGCCTGCAGATACCCGTTACTAGTGGATGCTGCTCTCTCATTGGCTGTAAGTAAATCGCAGATGTTAAATCAGAACACATTTCAAACGGCATGATTTTGAAGCGCAGACAGATCCAGATATTTAGCATGCCAAATATCTGACGGTGTCGGCGACTCATCAGTGATTCTCTCGGATCGTGTCTTTGATAGTTCATACTGTGTGATTGTTTCTCACTTGAATGAGCACGGATTTGCCTGTGATTGCAGGCGTTTGTCTGCGATTTATCAAAACCTGCGACAATCTGCTTAAAACCTGTCAGCAATTTCTCAAAACCTCTCAGCAATTTCTCAAAACCTGTCGCCGAGTCAAAATCGGGATGCAGTCTGAACTCGGCATTAGTTTGATGTGCAGTGGGAGAGAAGTTTGAGCCACGACAGATGTTTCCTCAAATGTCCTGACGCAAATAAACTGCCGAACATATGCTTTCACCCACACACAGATGTGCACTATACACTGACGCTTATATATGCATCTGCCGGATCCTCAGAATGACTGACTGTACTGGAGGGGTGTGTTTCGTCAGATCATGCATGCTCCCGGGACTGAACCCTTGCCAAACTCTACCGTCAGATCAACCCTTTTGACATGAGATGTTTCCTGAACGCTCCCCCAGGAGATTTACAGTTAATTATTTAACAACACATTTAGAATGCATGTTTCTCAGATGTCAGTTAATGTTACACTGGCATACAGGAAAAACAAGTTTCATTTTTTCTCGGGTCGATATGGATAATAAAGAGCCATTGAACTACTAAGTCCGTTTTCCTTCTTCTTCTTTCAATTCTCTCTCTCTCAAATTTTTTAATTATTCAAACATTTACCAATGCTGTTTAATTATTAGAATATTTTTTCCCGTCACATTTCTAAACATATAGTTTAATAACATTTTTGTCTTTGCCATGATGATGGTAATAAAAGTTTACTGATAATTTAGCAAAAACAAGTATAACAGATTAAAGTGTAATTTTAAAGAATTAACTAGGTTAATCAGGTTAAGTTAGGGCAAATGACTGGCCAACAGTGGTTTGCTCTGTAGTCAATCAGAAAACAGAAAAAATCATTGATAATAATAATAATAATAGATAATAATATGACTTTAGAGTTTTACACGCTGTAGAAGTTGATTCACAGCAAATTATTTTAATTATGAACAGAAAATACAGCTTCAATACAGCTTCAATTCTGCTTCAAAGGGCTGTAAGTCATCTCAGATGAAGAAATAAATGTCTTATCTGTCTATTAGTCCAGTTTCTAAAAAAAAACAATTAAATAAATAGAGCCGAAGGGATCTTGTAGGCTGGTACAGTGTCAGTAGTTCATGGAGTAAATAGGAGTCATACTCATACTCTTTTGATTTAAAAAAATTAAAAAACAAAAAGTAAATCACCTTTCTCACCCATTCTGATGCTCGGTTTGAACTGCAGCAGATCATTTTGACCATGTCTACATGCCTAAATGCATTGAGTTTCTGCCATGTGATTGGCTGATTTGAAATTTGCATTAATAATAATAAGCAGTTGGACTGGTGTACCTAATAAAGTGGCCGGTGAGTATGTTTTTATATATATCTAATTCTAGCACAATTACCCTTTAAGTATGAGATATCACCTTAAATTAAGATAATAATTTAAGGATGTTGGATACATGTAATGGTCAGAAGCAGCTTTACAAAAAAATTGATAAAACTGATTTAAAAAAATGGTAAGAAAAAATGACTAACAATGCAATTTGGAAACATTGCTCATGAGTTTGTAGCGCTGCTGATGCATAACCGGGGCATGCACATGCATCTTTTTGAGTTTGTTGTAAACTCAAACAACACGTTCCATCGGTTCATGAGATCAACGAGTACCGATTGAGTCATGAAATGTGATTATCGGCCGATACCGATGTAATGTTTAATCTGCTAAGTAGAATAATCAATCCTGTGATTCCCATCCTGTCAAATTGCACATGGGCGCTTTATAAATGCAGCAAACATGCATGGAAGCATTAAAAGTGTCCAAGAAGACACAAAAAAACATTACTTGCAATGACCAAGACTGCTTAGATAAGGGGTGCACAAACTTTTAGCCCAAGACACCTTAAAATAGCAATGCCAGTGACCTGCGACTCACAATATGCTCTGAGGTGGTTATACATATACAAACCTTGCAATTCCAACGCACACACGCACACACCAATAGACTTATTACCACTAATACGTCTATTTATACTTTTTTAATGTGTATGAGTGCCGTAAAAGTTTAACTTGGTGCCATAAAATCAATCTGTTGCAGAAAGACACTATTCCTGTGTCTTTAATAACGTAAACACCAGGGGTCACAATACATGTATGTTGTTTTTTTTTTATGTAACTATTAACTACTATTTTTTAGCTTCTGTAGGTTATAGATATAATATGCTAATTCTAACAGTTTAATAAAAATTTTCGGGAAATTTTTTAAAAGCACCAAGGAACCCTCCCTCATTATCCAATAACCCCTCGAGGGGTCCCGACCAGGGATTGACATTAACACCCACCAACCCGTCAAAATGTGGGTAGATTTTTGCTGTTGAAGATCATTTTTTAATTGTAGTTTTCTTAAAAGCAGAGTTTAACAATAAGGATTACCCAATGAGAGGCCAGCGTGAGAGATGACAATAATAACTGTGTTAGCGTGAGAAAAAGAAAGCAGGTGAATACTGAAAGAGCAGATGATCAGGTGCACGATGAGACATCAGGCAACTCTTGCTCACTGATGAGGGTTTCAGTGCCACGTGCACAGCTGATGTGAAGCGCGCGAGTGTTAAAAGTTTAGAAAAGAAACAGTTCCTTGCGCGAAGCATCCGTGCCTTGTAATGTAACTGGTGCGATCAGTTCTCCTTGAAATAGACTGGACAAAAAGGGATGCTCGTGTACCCACAGTCCTTTTGCTCTCAAGAACTTTTTTATGTATTTTGTAAGCAGCAGCAGTTCCTGCTTTTGCTTTAACAATTCTTTGAACAGAAGTATATTATTCCAACAACAAAATTGGGGTAAGTGAAAAAGGCGAATGACTAGTAATGTTGCAAAACTACCAGCACAGTGGCTGGTGATCAAAAAAGTTAAAAGTTTCAGATTCCCACTTTAGAAACCACTGGTTTGAAATCACCAAAGGCCTTAAACAATCACTAAATTCCCTACAGAATGTTACGTTTTCAAACACACAAGTACAAATAGCATGTAAACGCATCACATCGTATTACTCATTACTCTTGAGTACTTTAAAAAGGGCTACTTTACTTATACTTTGAGTAATATTTACAACAGCACTACATTTTTGGGTAAGTAATGGTACTAAATTACTTGAGTATTTGATAAGTGAAATTCATTCATTCCTTTTCCTTCAGCTAGTCACTGTTTCAGAGGTCGCCACTGCAGAAATCGACCACCAACTATTCCAGCATATGTTTTCACAGCGGATGCCCTTCTAGCTGCAACCCAGCACTGGGCGACACCCATACAGACTCACATTCATACCCATACTTATACACTATGGCCAATTTACTTAATCCACTTCACCTGTAGCGCATGTCTTTGGACTGTGGTGAAAATCGGAGGACCCAGAGAAAACCCACACCAACACTAGGAGAAACATGCAAACTCCACACAGAAATGCCAACTGGCCCAGACAGGACTCGAACCAGCGACCTTCATGCTGTGAGGCGACAGTGCTAACCACTGAGCCACCTATAAGTGAAATTGTGTGAAGAAATTTTACTGGTACATTGTAATCGATATTGTAATCACCCATTCCTAGTGAGTAAACTAACAGGAAATCAGGCCATTTTCAGTCTGGAAGTGAACTGAAGAGTGACCTTCTCAAGTACATCTCCAAAAAACAACTACAAAAGAAAAGTACATTTTGGTTAGCATGTAAAGCAAAGAATTAAAAAAAAAAAAGCCCATCACCTACCGTGGTTGTTTTTGTTGTGCACAGGTGGGTAGTGGTTCTTGGAAGTCCGCACAGGTGGTTCTCTTTAGGCGAGGTGATCCAGGATCGCAGGCCAATGCTTCAAGTATCTGGAGCACAATTATCCCCAGTGTCCTTTTCTACAAGGAATCAAAAACATGGGTGTCGAGATGACCCAGGACCAGTTGAAGCAGAAATTGCATAAAGAAAGCATAATGAGAATGGCAGATGGGAGCGTGTGCCATCTTCATTACTCTTTCTCTCTTTCTATTTTCCTCTCAGAGGCTAGTCTGTCCATCAATAGGATTTTGGTACACGGCTGCATGATAAAAGTTAATATTTAATGATTGCCTTTATTAAAACAAGACCTCATTGAACTGTATTTCCTCATCGGACTGAGCCAACATGCATGCTAATGTTTAATCTGCCTCATCCGATGTGCATCAGATCTTCATGTACTGCATAAAATGGCCTAAAGCAAGGTTATGTTCTCTTTTACCATCTAATTGTTTTATCTAGTTAATATGCCAGCACTGAAACATTAATGTAGTCATTCATAATTGCTGAACACCCTTTGACTATATATATATATATATATATATATATATATATTATATATATATATATTAATATTACACATATACATATTCCCATAATGATGTTTAAGAGAAAGGACTTTTTCCAAAGTATTTCCTGTAATATTTTTTATTCTGAAGAAATTCCTATGCAAAAATAAAAGCAGTTTATATATATATGTGTATATATATAACACATATTTTAAGGTCAATATTAATTGGTCCCCTTAAGCTATTTTTAAATAGTCTACAGAACAAACTACTGTTATACAATGACTTGCCTAATTAACCTAGTTAAGCCTTTAATTGTCACTTTAAGCTTAATACTAGTGTCTTGAAAAATATCTAGTAAAATATCATGCACTGTCATTATGGCAAAGATTTAAAAAAATCTGTTATTAGAAATTTGATGTTAAAACTGTTAGAAATGTGTTGAAAAATCTTCCATTAAACAGAAATTAGGGAACATTTCTACTTTTGTTGAACTGTAGTCATTTAACTTACATCAATTAAGCTGGCTTAAAACCTCAAGTTTAAATTTGTTTAACTTAAAAAAAAATTAAGTTAAGTAACATAAAAAACATACGTTGTCATGACTTTTTTTATTATGTGATTACACTGTAAAAAATGTTGGGTTCCACACACTGTAAAAAAATCCTGATTTGCCCTAAATATTTAAGCTGAATTAAATTAACCTTATGAGTCCATTGAACTTATATTATGTTAAACTGACTTAAAACTGGCTGTTTAACTTATAAATTAACTTAGAACATGGTTAACTAAAGTTGTTTAACTTTAGTTACAAGGTCCTAAAAACATATGCTGTCAGGACTAATTGATCATATTGTTTTTTTTACAGTGCACAACTGATTTGTGTGGGTCAACATGAAGAAATTAAGTTAGCTTATCAGTTTTAAAAAGTAGGTGGACTGAACATGAAACAATTAAGTTGTGAAAAAAATCTCAAGAATGTGTTGTTTCAGGTCATTTTAAATAAGTAATTTGAACAAACAGTAAGCTTTTTTTCGTGTACTGTATATTTTACAGTTTTAATTATATAACATATATTGTCATGGATTGGTCAGGCTCTCACGACCCCCACTCACGAAGATCACCATCACCTGACTTCTAATGAGCACAGCTGCATCACATTCACGAGCACAGATAAAAGCACAGCACTCCAGTCATTGTCCGGGCTCGTCTCGACGAAAGCGGAAACTGAGCGACCACTCAGCGTAGTCATCCTCAGCTAAACAAACGATTTACTTACCTGTTCTCTTTGTATTCTCCTAGTCTTCCTGGTCCTCCCGAATCGTCCTGTCTTCCAGTCCTTCCAAGTCTGTGTCATCCTCTGTCAGCTGTATCTGGTGTGCTGTCCATCCTCGTGTATTCCTGTTACCCAGCCACGGAGGAAAAGACCCCAACATCATTCCTGATCCTCCTGGCTATCCTTCATGTGCTCCTTGTTGTCATTCAATAAAACCCTAACGTTTCCTTACCTCTGTCTCCTGTCCGCTTCATAACAGAAGCCGGACCCATAACGACGACAACATGAGCACCCTCGATCACTTCAAGAGCTGGTGGACCAGTTGAAGCGGATTCTACAGCCACCAGCTCCACTTTCCAACGCACCACCAGCACCGAGCACTTCCGCCTCCACAGTTTCTCTTCGGCCCTTCCTTCCAGTCCCATGGCCCGACCAGCGCCCTACTCAGGCGGAGCGGGGGAGTGCAATGGTTTTCTGTTACAATGTTCCCTCATATTCGAAATGCAACCTTCTCTATATCCCACAGATAAGTCAAAGATCGCCTACATCGTATCACTACTCTCTGGACCTGCACTTAAATGGGCTGAGACGATCTGGAACCAAGCCGGGCCGGTCATGAATTCCATCACTACCTTCACGGAGTATTTCAAAGAGGTGTTTGGACGTTCTGATGGGGAAGTAGCCGCTGGAGAGCAGCTGTATCATCTAAAGCAAGGTACTCTATCTACACAGGAATATGCTCTCCGGTTTCGCACTCTAGCAGCTGCAAGTGGATGGAATGAGAGATCGTTGTTGACCACGTACCGGCTCGGCTTGGAACCCACTCTCCGAATCCAGCTGGCCACATTAGATGATACAATGGGTCTGGAGAGATTCATCCAACATTCTCTCCGATGTTCCGATCGTCTCCGTTCCTATCAACAGGACACCATCACCCCCTCGTCTGCACTCCTCCAATCGCCTGAGTCAACAGCCTCTCCAGAACCAGAACCCATGATAATAGAGTCTGGAAGACTGACATCAGCGGAACGACAGAGGAGGCTGACCCGGGGTCTGTGTCTATACTGCGGTGTCAGTGGACACACCCGTATGGAGTGTCCCCTTCGTCCCATTCGGACTTCAGTGAGTGTATTCAGTACGAATATTGAACAATGTAAACCACTTACTACACCGTACAAATAACTACTGCCTCTATTTCTCTCCTTGTCACAGCCCTCATCGACTCCGGGTCAGCAGGGAACTTCATCTCCCAATCCCTCTGTCGTCAACTCCACCTCCGTACTGAGGCGTCCTCGCATATATACCAGATACAACCGATAACCCAGTGCACTCGATCTTCGACCCGTATCCATCGACAATGCGAAGACATCCTTCTTCAAGTGGGGCTGTTACATCAAGAGAGGATTCAATTTCTGGTTCTGGAGGGTGCAAATATGGACATCATTCTAGGGCGCCCGTGGCTGGTGAAGCACGATCCCATCATCTCTTGGGGCACAGGAGAGATAAAGAAATGGGGATCTGGATGTACACCTACCTGTTTTCCAAATCTCCCTCTTCAAGGTCGGAACCCCATTTCTTTGTTTGCAACATCGGTCGAGAGCCCTCCTGAGAAGCAGTCTATCCACATTCCTAAGGAGTACAGCTCCTTTCATGATGTCTTCTGCCCCAAGAGAGCTTCCCAGCTACCGCCGCATCGGCCATGGGACTGCGCGATCGACCTAGTTCCAGATGCCCAGTTGCCAAGAGGTAGGATCTACCCGCTCTCGCTTCCAGAATCAGGCAATGGAAGATTACATAAGGGAGGCTCTGAGTCAGGGGTACATACGTCACTCAAAATCACCAGCCGCCTCAAGCTTCTTCTTTGTGGCCAAGAAGGACGGAGGGCTGCGTCCATGCATCGACTACAGGGTCCTAAATAACGGTACAGTAAAATACCGATATCCCCTTCCTCTGGTACCAGCCGCTTTGGAACAGCTCCGAGAAGCTAAAGTCTTCACTAAATTGGACCTCCGCAGCGCGTATAATCTGATAAGAATACGTGAGGGGGACCAATGGAAGACAGCATTCGTGACCCCTACTGGCCACTATGAATATGAGGTCATGCCTTACGGTCTGGTCAACGCCCCCTCCGTATTCCAAACTTCATTCATGAAGTCCTCCGGGAGTTTCTTCACCACTTTGTAATAGTGTACATAGATGACATCCTCATTTACTCCCGGAGTGAGGCCGAACATCGCCAACACGTTGCGGAGGTCCTACACACATTGAGAGAACATCACCTCTACCTCAAAGCGGAGAAATGCTCATTCCACCAGAAGTCGATTCATTTCTTGGGATACATCATTGATCAAACCGGTATACGTATGGATGGGAAGAAAATTGAGGCTGTTCTATCCTGGTCAGAACCCACTTCCATTAAGGAGCTCCAGAGGTTTCTTGGGTTTGCTAACTTTTATAGACGGTTTATCAAGGACTACAGCAGGATTACATCACCTCTCACTATCTCCTCAAGGGTAAACCCAAAGGACTGGAGTGGACCAAAGAAGCAGCCGCAGCCTTCCGCCTTCTTAAGAAGGGTTCACAAGGGCCCCACTCCTGACTCATCCTGACCCAAATCTTCCTTTCGTGGTGGAAGTGGACGCATCCACCACCGGGTCGGGGCAGTATTACTCAACATCATGATACACCGCCCCGACTGCATCCCTGTGCCTATTTCTCTCGGAAGTTGAGCCCGGCGGAGCAGAATTACAGCATAGGAGACAGGGAGCTGCTAGCAATCAAGCTAGCCTTGGAGGAGTGGCGTCACTGGTTGGAGGGAGCCAAACATCCGTTCCAGGTGATCACAGATCACAAAAACCTCCAATATATCAAAGAGGCCAAGAGACTATGTCCACGTCAAGCCAGATGGTCACTTTCTTCTCACGTTTTGATTTCTCCATTTCCTATCGTCCAGGACCCAGAATCTAAGAGCAGACGCTCTCTCTCGTTTACACGAGCATCACGATCATGAAGAACTCCCAACGAAGATTCTTCCCGAACACATCTCCATTTGTCCGATCACCTGGAACGCTCCTCCAGTCGTTGCCACTCCGGAAGCCCCTGCTCCGCCGGGATGCCCTCCTCATCGGCAGTTCATACCACCTGAACACCGGGTAGATCTGATCCACTCCTTACATACCTCGCTAGGCACTGGACATCCAGGGATCAACAATACTCTCTCGCTAGTATCCCAACGATTCTGGTGGCCAAACATGGCAAGGGATGTGAGGCAATATGTTCAGGGCTGTAAGGACTGTGCCCAATCCAAGAGCCACGTCATCTACCCGCTGGAAAGCTCCATCCCTTGCCGATTCCGAACCGTCCTGGTCACACTAGGAGTGGACTTTATCACTGATCCCTTCGTCAGAAGGTAATACCTGTATTCTAGTCATAGTAGATAGATTCTCAAAGTTTGTCAAACTAATCCCTCTGAAAGGTCTTCCCACAGCCTTTGAAACAGCCGACAATATCTTTAATCAAGTCTTCAGGTCATTTGGTATTCCAGAAGATATTGTGTCGGACAGAGGTCCACAGTTCATCTCACGTCTATGGAAAGCCTTCTTCAAGCTCCTAGGTGTGGCCGTCAGCCTCTCTTCTGGATATCATCCCCAAACCAACGGGCAGACAGAGAGGAAGATTCAGGAGGTGGGACGGTTCCTGAGGACCTTCTGCAGTGGTCACCAGAGCTCCTGGAGCCAGTATTTGGGCTGGGCAGAATATGCCCAAAATTCACTGCGGCAACCCTCCACCGGACTCACGCCATTCCAGTGCGTCCTGGGCTTCCAACCACCGCTCTTTCCCTGGGATGGCGAACCATCTGATGTCCCCGCAGTGGATCACTGGTTCCGGGAGAGCGAGAGAGTCTGGGACGAGGCTCATCAACATCTGCAGAGGGCAGTCCGTCGAAGCAAGGTAACCGCCGATAGAAGAAGGTCTGAAGAACCCAGATACACACCCGGCAAAAGGTGTGGCTATCCACCCGGGACATACGCATGCGACTGCCCTCTCGCAAGTTAAGTCCCCGATTTGTTGGTCCCTTCACCATCGTGGAACAGGTTAACCCCGTCACCTACAAACTACAATTACCCTCTCACTACCGTATTCACCCTACATTCCACGTATCACTCCTGAAACCCTATCACGATCCTGTTCTTCCCTCCACAGAGCCTGACCACGAAGAGGAACCCCTCCTCCACTGCTCCTAGAAGAAGGAGCCGTCTACGCAGTGAAGGAGATCTTGCGTTCCCGACGTCGTGGTGGCCAGTTGGAGTACCTGGTGGACTGGGAAGGGTACGGCCCCGAAGAAAGGACATGGGTTCCCAGAGCTGATATTCTCGATCCTAGTCTCATGGTGGAGTTTCATGAGAGCCACCCTGAGTTCCCAGCGCCTAGAGGCAGAGGGAGACCACCACGGCGTCGGAGGTGTCGGCCCTCAGGAGCGGGCCCTGGGGAGGGGGGTACTGTCATGGATTGGTCAGGCTCTCACGACCCCCACTCACGAAGATCACCATCACCTGACTTCTAATGAGCACACAGCTGCATCACATTCACGAGCACCAGATAAAAGCACAGCACTCCAGTCGCTCATTGTCCGGGCTCGTCTCGACGAAAGCGGACAACTGAGCGACCACTCAGCGTAGTCATCCTCAGCTAAACAAACGATTTACTTACCTGTTCTCTTTGTATTCCTCCTAGTCTTCCTGGTCCTCCCGAATCGTCCTGTCTTCCAGTCCTTCCAAGTCTGTGTCATCCTCTGTCAGCTGTATCTGGTGTGTGCTGTCCATCCTCGTGTATTCCTGTTACCCAGCCACGGAGGAAAAGACCCCAACATCATTCCTGATCCTCCTGGCTATCCTTCATGTGCTCCTTGTTGTCATTCAATAAACACCCTAACGTTTCCTTACCTCTGTCTCCTGTCCGCTTCATAACAATTATATATATAAAATATTTGCAAGTGATGTTTAACAGAGCAAGAAATTTCTACATTTCTTATTATATAATATATTACCTGTATATATATATATTCTTTTGGTAAAAGTCTTATTTCTGTTATTATTTTTGTCTTATTTTTTTTCTGGGAATAAATGCAGTTTTTTATATTGCTTACGGTATTATGAGCCTCTTTAGAATCCATGGCTACAGAACCAATCACTGTTGATTAAAGACTTGCCCAATTAACCTGCCTTCCTAGTTAACCTAATTACCCAAGTTAATTCATGTTTAAGCCTTTAAACTGACACTTGCATTGGTAATTTGGACATTTTCTTTACACTACAACTAGGAAAACACACACAACTTATAAAAATCCAAAAGTCCTCAAATCTGGCTGATGTAAGGTAAAAATAAAATATTAAAAATGCATTTGCCTGAAGTGTCTCTGGCCTAAAAGATTTATCAGTTATTGCCGAACACAAATTTGCCAGTGGAGAAAACGTTCAAGTTTCAAAACCAGAATGTTCTCTATATGCAAATTGCCTCTGCTGTGATTGGCCAACCTCTGTTTGAGTTCTGAAAGCAACAGAACATCAAAACATTTAAATAAGCAAAAGAGGCATTATTTAATAAAGTATACACTGGTTTGCATGAAGAATCTGAACATTTGATGAAGTTGAATTCAGAACTCTTCAACAAAACCAATTATGTATAAACATTTCCAGCAGTAATAAAAGAAGTTTCAGAATTTAAGATCTGAATAAAACATGTAATTGATACTGAAGTGAATTTTGATAATTTGTGCACAATTATTTTTAAAAGTGTGTTTCTTTTAAAGAACTTATTTAACGCCAGTTCATCTAAATAAGATATTTCCTAATGTTTCTCAATGTTGTTTCAAGCGCAAATCCAAGGTACTGTGATGCATGTATTCTGGGACTGTGACATGATTAAGACATACCGTCAAGAAATCCACAAATTAGATCAGAGGATTATTGGTAAACCTTTTCCCCTATCTCCAGCTATTTATCTTCTGAATTGTAAAACTGCTCTACATCTTAGTCATGGACTAGAATCTGTGTTACACTTTTGTACATATCTTGCAAGAAAATGTAGTCTTTTGTTGTGGTCCTTTCCTGACATTCCTTCGGTCAGTATGTGGATAAACCATTTTCTCACCCTTGGAAAAACTGACTTGTGACTTGCGTGAGAAATCTGATGATTTCTGGCATATCTGGAATCGTCTAAGGGAGTTTTTGGAGAATGTATCTTGAAAGACTATTTTTATTTATTTATTTTTTGTTAATTTTACTCTTCACAAAAGACTTGAATTACTATTCAATGGACGATTGTATAATAGATGGCTATATTATTGTATATGATGACATGAGACACCTATCATGTCCATCAGTTCTGTCATTATACATCTTTAAATAAATGTTTAAAAAAAAGTGTATTAAATTTTGAAAACAGCCCTACAAATATGCATTATAGATAAAATCTAACAACATTAATGCATTAAACCCATACAGGTCAAATGTGCATGTTTTCTTTACACTAGACTGAAAAATAAAAATAAAAGCTTTATGAAAGTCAAGAAAATCCAGAAATATTTTACCTTGCATGTGGGTTTTTACCTGCAAATTTTCCCATGGAGAAAACTTTGTTTAGTTTGACTTCCTTTTAAATTCAGTTTACACCCTGACTATTCTCTATATGCGACTGACCTCTGCTGTGATTGGCTAACGGTGTTCTGTTTTGAATACTGAAAGCAGCATAGCACAAAAAAGCAAGAAAAGAAACTCACTCACTCTCTCTGAAATGAGTCTAAATATCAACGTGTGAGTGTAACAATCAAGTCAGCTCATTTAACATCTGCAACCATGAATTACATTTTATTCACAGTTTCCTTGAATCAAGTCAGTCCCAAAGCACTATTTTAAATTAGATGTAATGCGCTCACAACAGGCATAATTATACACTGTAAATCAGTGAATTTGAGGTCTCAGGCCATATCATACATCCCTCAAAAGGAGAAGAAAATCTAAGTAGAGCATTATTTGCTTCATTAAAAAGCATATTTAAAGTTTGCTAGGGTTCAGAAAATGCAAAAGGCATAGTTTAATCTGTACACAATGGTACATTGCTGAGTAGCAAGAACACATGTAATATTATGACACAATTGCTCAAAAAAGGTTTAAATGAATTAGGCTTAACGGATTAATCAAACAGCGAGTAAAAGCCATATTTATTCCAGTTAATATGATAATATTGGTTTAATAAATCAAGTATATTGTATTAGTTATTATCTCTAATTAATAAAATGATATGACTTAATCAGATTATGACTCAAAGTTTATCATGTAGGCTAGGTAGCGAAGTTTGAAGAAAAACTTTGAGGTTGGCTTGAGAAAGCCTAGCCTGAAAGTTTGAAGTAGTTTTAAAAGTTTAAGGTTTGGAAAAGATAATAGCATGATTAGCATGTTTCTAGCACGTTGTTGGCATGATTATCATGTTGTTAGCACGAGTAGCATGTCATTAGCACATTATTAACATGATTAACATGGTATTGTGTTGTTAGCAATATTCTAACATGATATGTTATTAACATGTTGCTAACATAATTAGAACATTACTAGCATGTAAGCATAATTCTAGCATGATAATACAATACTAACTTGATAACATGATAACATGCCGTTGTAATGTTTCTAGCATGACTAACATTGAATTAGCATGTTGTTAACACGATTTGTGAGTAATTAACATGTTTCTAGTTTGATTAGCATGTTAATAACACGCATTTAGGCATGATTATCATGCAACTACATTATAGCAAAAAGATAATAGCATGATTAGCATGTTGCTAGCACATTGCTGCCATGATTATCATGTTGTTAGCTATGAGTAGCATGTCATTAGCACATTGTTAACATGATTAACATGGTATTGTGTGTTAGCAATATTCTAACATGATATGTTATTAACATGTTGCTAACATAATTAGAACATACTAGCATATAATAAGCATAATTCTAGCATGATTAATATTATACTAACTTGATAACATGATTAACATGCTGTTGTAATGTTGCTAGCATGACTAACATTGAATTAGCAAGTAGTTAACACGACTTGTGGTAATTAACATGTTGCTAGTTTAATTAGCATGTTAATAACATGCATTTAGGCATGATTATCATGCAACTACATTATTAGCCAAAAGATAATAGCATGATTAGCATGTTGCTAGCAAATTGCTGGTATGATTATCATGTTGCTATCAATATTTTAAAATGATTAGCATGTTACTTATGTAATTTGAATGTATATAGCATGTTATAAGAATAGTCCAACTATAATTAGCATGTTACAACATGTCTCTTTGCAATGATTTGCATGTCATTAGCATGTTAACAAATTATTAGCACATTGATAGCATTACTAGCATGTAATAAGCATAATTCTAGCATGAATAATATTATACTAACTGATAACATGATTAACATGTTGTTGTAATGTTTCTAGCATGACTAACGTTGAATTAGCATGTTATTAACACGATTTGTGTGTAAATAACATGTTGCTAGTTTGATTAGCATGTAATAACATGCATTCATGCATGATTATCATGCAACTACATTATTAGCAAAAAGACAATAGCATGATAGCATGTTACTTGCACATTAGCACATTGCTGGTATGATTATCATGTTGCTATCAATATTTTAAAATGATTAGCATGTTACTTATGTAATTGAATGTATATAGCATGTAATAACAATAGTCCAAGTATAATTAGCATGTTACAAACATGTTTCTTGTATGATTCGTATGTCATTAGCGTGTTTAACAAATTATTAGCACATTGATAGCATTAATAGCATGTGTAGCATAAGTAGCATGCTATTAGTGCAATGTTAACATGATTAACATGCTACTATTTTGTTGATAACAGTATTCTAACATAAGTATGTTATTAACATGTTGCTAACACAATTAGAATGTACTAGAATGTAATAAGGTTGATTGTAGCATGATTAGCATTATACTAGCATGCTAACATGATTAACTTGTTAGAATGTATCTAGCATGACTAACATTGAATTAGCATGTTGTTAACAGGATTTGCATGTTATTAACATGTTGCTAGTTGATTCGCAAGTTAATAGCACATCTTAAGGCAGGACTATAATGTAACTAGCACGTTATTAGCAAAAATATAATAGCATGATTACCATGTTACTAGCACATTTCTGGCATGTTTATCATGTTGTTTAGCATGAGTAGCATGCAACTAGCACATTGTTAGCATGCCACTATATTGCTGTTATC
The DNA here is from genome assembly GCF_903798145.1 of Danio aesculapii. Lineage (NCBI taxonomy): Eukaryota > Metazoa > Chordata > Actinopteri > Cypriniformes > Danionidae > Danio > Danio aesculapii. Next base: position 312,292 of record NC_079437.1, on the reverse strand, counting down.
AATATATTAAAATTATTAGCATGTTACTTATGTAATCTGAATGTATCTAGCATGTTATAAGCAAATATCCAAGTATGCTTAGCATGTTTCTAGCATGGATCATATGTCATTAGCACGATTAACTAATTATTAGCACATTGATAGCATTATTAGCATGTGTAGCAAGAGTAGCATGCCACTAGCGCATTATTTACATGATTAATGTGCTACTACTTTGCTGTTAGCAGTATTCTAACATAAGGATGTTATTAACATGTTGCTAATATAATTAGAATGTTAGCTGCATGTAATAAGCATAATTCTAGCATGATTATCATTATACTAGCATGGTAACAGTTAACGTGTTGTTAGAATGTTCTAGCATGACTAACGTGGAATTAGAATGTTCGTAACATGATTTGCATGTTATTAACATGTTGCTAGTTGATTAGCATTGTATGTATGCATGATTACCATGTTACCAATATGAAAATCATGCAAACACAATGTGAATATTAGTAAAAGCACTCTAAAAGTTTAACTAATTATTCATGTTATTTTACGTGCCCATGATATCAATATTTTGCATGCTCATTATCATAAAATATTGAATTACTGACTGTCGGCGTATGTTCAGTAAAGAAACAAGACTGAAAAAGGTTTCAAATGTGTTTCAATACTGCAACGCATGTCAGTGGAGTTCGTTAATAAATCCATCTCTACTTAAACATCTTTTTAAAATGAATGCATCAATACAGATTACATCAGCCCTGACCTAAACCCTAATGAGCAGAGCGAAAGCATCAGAGGTCACAGAGGTCAATCACAGCAGAAAGACGGACGAGCGAAGAAATGAAAGAAAATCTGTGCCCGGGGAATCAATAAGAGAGTCAAAAGAGATTGAATTTCTTTCAGCCAATTAATCAGATGGACAAACATTCAAATTCCCTTTAGTTTGAAGGCTTTTTATAAACTCTCTGGCCTATTTAAAGACACTGAATCAATCAAAACGGACATTTCATAGATCGCAGGAGCACTTTGTCATTAGCTCTCAGGAGAACCGAATAAATCAAATGCATGGAGGTTTTCTCTGACCACATAAAAACACAGATGTGGATATATTCATATGCATGCAGCATTTATATTAGTAAACAATATATTAAATTGTATATTCAATTTGACAACAACCTGCTATTTCTCTCTTCAGATGTCTGCATCCAATTTATTTATTTATTTTTGCAGATGACCTTAAAAGATTCAATAGCAACAGGGAATTTGTTATTATAAGAAGTCCTCTGCAAATTACTTCCTTTCTTACAGAATATTCAATTCCTTAAAGAAATACAAGACATATTTAACAATTAACTCCAGCTGTGGATGCCATTTCATTTTTACATTAATATTAAACATTAATAAGGACTACATTTCAGCTTAACTTAAAGATTGCAGTCACAATTAACAGCATTTTGAACATTTTCCACATAATTTTTCAGTCTACACACTGCATGACTTGTTAGTTTGTGTATTACCTATATAACTATTAAAAGTTAATGGTGCTAAAATGAGTATAGCATGATTAGCACATTATTAGCACACATTATAGCACAAAAAACATGTCAATAACATGTTGTTAACATAAGTAGCATGCCACTGCTAGCATGATTGGCATGCTACTACTTTGTTGTTAACAATACAGTAACATGATTAGCATGTTACTAACATGTTGCATACATAATTAGAATGTCCTTAGCATGTTATAAACATGTTTCTAATAATAATAATAATAATAATAATATAATAATATAATAATAATAATAATAATAATAATAATTCCTTACATTTATATCGCGCTTTTCTGGACAATCAAAGCACTTTACACATTTGGGGGGAATTTCCTCATCCACCACCGATGTGCAGCATCCACCACACCAGCTGATTGGTGGAGAGGAGAGAGAGAGATGAAACAATTATGATTTGGGGGTGGTTAGGAGGACATGATGGACAGAGGCCAGTGGACTAATTGGCGAGTATGCCGAGGTTTAAACCCATACTCTTTTTCGAAGGACATCCTGGGATTTTTAACGACCACAGAGAGTCAGGACCTCGATTTAACGTCTCATCCGAAACTCTGTGCTCACTTAGTAGTATATTAAGTCCCCATCAATATAATGGGGCATTAAGACCCACACAGACCGCAGATTGAGCATTAACCGGCAGCAACCTAGCTTTTCCATGTGTAAGTAAGTAGGTATTTAATGTGTATTTATATAGCGCCTTTATTGTGTATGGCCACCGAAGCGCTTCACAATCATGAGGAGGGGTCTCTCCACAGCACCACCAGTGTGCAACATCCACTTGGACAACAGGACAACAGCACCAGTGCGCTTACAGCACACTAGCTATTGGTGGAGTGGAGAGACAGTGATAGAGCCAATTCGGTGGATGGGGATGATTAGGAGGCCATGATAAGTAAGGGCAGATGGAGGGAATTTGGCCAGGACACCAGGGTTACAGATTGAGCATATATATATATATGTGTGTGTGTGTGTGTGTGTGTGTGTGTGTGTGTGTGTGTGTGTGTGCGTGTGTGTGCGTGTGTGTGTGTGCGTGTGTGTGTATTATAGAAATATTTTAATTCGTAATCCAACTGTGTTTTTAGAAAGACTTACATTTTAAAATCTTGAATCTTCTCTGGGCAAATTATAGTTGCAACACTCATCCTTTATAAATTTTCCCCCAATGAAGGATTTCCTGTGCTGTGTTATTAGCTGAGCTACCTCATAACTAGCCAGCGTAGAAGTTTCTTGAACTTTATTAGCATGAAAAAACTGCTGTTGTTGAACCAGATAGGGCAGCTGCTAATTGTTTACTTTTTGATCTCGTTCGGCACCAGTGTAAGAGCTGAAGGTCTGATGTTTTGTTTCATAATGTCTCTTAATATTATATTCCTTCATTACTGCAAACTGATTCCTGGCAAATTAAACAGACACATATTCGGCTGACCTCTGTGAAGAAATATTCTTTGCCCCAACGTGACTGAAATTTCCTGCACTCACTGTTGATTTTCCTTTTTCTTGGTTGCGCCATGGCTTGCAAAAATGTGATTATCAATTATGTTTCCTTCAGTATGTTTGGTTCGTTTCACTGAATTTATTGACTTACGTTCATTTTTGTATAGCGGGCCAGATTCTATTAATATATATAAAAAGCCTCGCGGGCCACCACAAAACCGCAGATAGCCTGCGGGCCGTAGTTTGGACACCCCTGCTCTACGTGAAGTGCCATGGGATATTTAATGACCACAGAAAGTCAGGACCTCGCTTTAATGTCTCATCTGAAAGTCAGCGCCCACTGACAGTATAGTGTCCCCTTCACTATACTGGGGCATCAGGACCCACTCAGATTGAGCCACCCCTGCTGGCGTCACTAACGCCACTTCCAACAGCAACCTAATTTTCCCATGTGGTTTCCTATCCAAGTACTGACCAGCCTCAGCCCTGCTTGGCGTCAGTCAGTAACCGGTCTTGGGCTGCATGGTGATATGGAATGTGGTCTCCCATCCAGATACTGGCTTCAGTGGGCGACCATGTGAGAATTGCAGAGAGCTAACTGCCAGATTCTAGCATGATTAGCATTATACTAGGATTCTTGTAATAGATTCTTTTTGCAGCAAAGTTTGGCATTTGATAAATCACACATATACAGTTGAAGTCAGAATTATTAGCCCCCCTGAATTATTAGCTCACCCTATTATTTTTTCCCCAATCTGTTAAACAGAGAGAAGATTTCTTCAACACATTTCTAAACATAATAGTTTTAATAACTCATTTCTAATAACTGATTTATTTTATCTTTGCTATGATGACAGTAAATAATATTTGACTAGATATTTTTCAAGACACTTCTATACAGCTTAAATTAACATTTAGAGACTTAACTTGGTTAATTAGGCAAGTTATTGTATAACGATGGTTTGTTCTGTAGACTATCTGAAAAATATATAGCTTAAAAGGGCTGTGTAACATGGGGAGTGACAGAGACAACTAAAGTTTGGATCCACGTGCAGGTTTATTAGTTAGTCAGGCAAGCAAAGGTCAACACAGGTGCAAACAGATGTATAAAGGCAATCCAGAATCGTAGTCAGTATAACAGGCGAGAGGTCAGAAGGCAGGCGGCAGACAGGGAGAAATGGATAAACAAGGCGAGGTAAATACACGGGCAAACAAGACTAGGAAACGCGTTTAATTGTCACTGTAACAGAAAACAAGACTCGGCAAAGAAAGTGAGTGTGTGTGCTGCTTAAATGTAATCAGTCTTAATGAGGAAGCATGTGTGTTTGTGAACGGAGTGCATGTATGAAAATGTAGTCCATGAATGGTGGATTTGTAGTCCATATGTGTTTGTGTGTGAGATCCAGCGATCTTGGGAGTATGATCGCTGGTGATCGTGACAGGCTGATAATATTGACCTTAAAGTGGCCTTAAAGTATTATTTTAGCTGAAATAAATCAAATAAGACTTTCTCCAGAAGAAAAAATATTATACCTTGCTCTGTTAAACACCATTTGGGAAATATTTAACAAAGAAAAAAAAAAGAAAAAAATCAAAGGGGGTTTAATAATTTTGACTTCAACTGTATATACCCACATATACACATACAAAAGTACCTTATAAAATATTACAATTTACTCAGAGCGACAATAGATTACGGGACAAAGCTATTCCTGTAACGTTTTGTCCTACTAAAAAGCATCTGAAACCTTCGACCCAAAGGGAGTCCTCAAACTCCTCAGATAGAGGATGAGAGCTATAGCTATTCATGTTCTGGGCAGTCCGTAAAGCTGCCTAATATACAGGGATTCAATACTGTGATTCACAAATCGACCTGCTAGACCACCTAATAACATGGCTCAGTCTATTCCTGTTTTTAAGGCACAAACTTCCAAACCATGCCACCAGAGCGAAGGATATAGACTCAATAAAAGCACATTAGAAAAGAGTACGTGTGCTGGGGCCAATGTGAAAATGTGATCGTTTCCTGAGACAAAAAGACGCTGATGCCTCTTCTGATAAGCATGTGACTAGCACATTATTAGCATGATTAAAATGTTACAGGGCTGTTTCTAGCATGATTAGCATTTAGCATTATGCTAGCAAAAAAGCAGTAGGTATATCTTGATATAATCTCACATTTAAAAAAAAAATTGCTAAATATTTTGGACTTTTTATTTGACAATTAAAAAAAGAAAGATCTCATCAAAATATAATTTATTGCTAATTTTATGTTATATATTTAATGTCTTTTTTAATCTGTTCTCCTTATCAAGGGTGTGCTTATTTTATAATAAAAACAGCAATTTAGTAAAAAAACTATAAAAAAAATGTATCATTATACATTGCAAAATAGAACTTACTGCAAAGTCTTCAGTATCACCTGATCACATTAATTTTTCGAATGATTAAATATTTAAAACAAATTTGCATTATGCAAAATAAATAAATAAATAAATAAATAAATAAATAAACGGATACTTTGATAACACACATGCTGCCTTTTAAATACAAGTATGAGACAGACTTTATAATGACGTTCTGAAAGTCCTGAATGATGCAGCTAGATATGCAACTTTAAACTAGCATTCAAGAAGAACAGCAGCACTGAGTGCAGTAAACCCAACTGCTGACCTCATTCACACACAGCTGCATTCAGTTTATTCACCAGCATCTTGAATATTGATCTGCAACAAGCCAAAGCAGTCATTAACTCAAATACAAACGACGCACAGTACATCTGTATTAACATTCAGAGCGCATGTAATCAACTGCTAACATTCAAATCTGACGGCTCGCGCTGAGGCGTAGAAAAAGATAAGCTGTGTTTTTCATAAATCACTAATTTATCAGTGTTTTCAAACAAATAACATTTATTTCAGGTTTCAGACGTTCAAATACACATAACTACTAGCAAAATATAACATTATTATTAATATTAGACCTATTACTATAAATATTTTGTACAGATTTCTTGGGATGAATGTGGGTGATGGTTCCTGTGTAAATTATCCAGCCATTTAATTGAAATACACAGACTTTTCTTGTTATTAAAACAAATTGCATTCAAAGACATTGCTTTTGTTATCTTTTTTATCTTATCTTTTTTTTGGGTAGGGGGGGGCTGCTAAATATCTCTGAAATGCATAATGTAAAAAGACCTATGGCAGACATTGTGTCTCAAAAATAGGCCTGCGCTAAATATTTAAGCATAATATATAATATACACTGATGTCGATGGAGACGCTAATAGGAATTATTTTATAAATATAACTAGATGATGTGCTTTTTTCACGTATGATACATAAACAGTGTGTTTACTCTATTCCTCTCCCAGTTAAACAGCCATGTACATACATGTGGATGCTGACGATTAGCGATTAGGAGGCCATGATCGGTAAGGGCAGATGGAAAGAATTTGGCTAGGACACTGGGGTTAGACCCCTACTCTTTACGAGAAGTGCCATGGAATATTTAATGACTACAGAGAGTCAGGACCACAGTTTAACATCTCATCCTTTAGACTAAACATGGGGACGCCCATCACCAGTCATTTATCAACTAATATGATTATTATTAACCTGTTTACACACATTAACCTGACTAAATACATCTTCTAAACACATTTGAGAAAAAGAATATCTGATATTTTACAATATAATTAGGGCGTTGATCAATATTTGAGGAAATGGTTTAAATAAGTAATAAATCATCATATATAAATAATTTATTGGGGTTGCAGGAGTTGCCAGTCCACCATAGGGAAAAAATAAATAAACTTTTTTTTTCTCTAGCTGAGCATTTGTTTTTATTGTTTTTGTTGTCAATGGTAGTGCCTAGATTTGAGCAAGTTGAAAAATGCAGCATCCATCAGTGTCACTTTTGATCTAGCCAGCCAATCACAGTGGAGACAATATCACGCAACTATCAACAAGTAATCTGCTAAAGAATTTAGCTGCATCCCAATTTGCATTTTATCTGTCCTAAATAGTATTCGAAAATAGAATTAGTATCTCCCAATAGTATGTCCCATAGAATGTTGAAAAGAGTATGCCAAAGGTTCTCAAATGGTTTACTATTTCCGGTAGAAATTTGAAGTGTAGAACCTTCCATATGCTAACTGCTAATTTTGCCCACACATTACATGTTGGACGTGAATTCAAGAACTACAACTAGAACTACAAACTCTTGAAAAAAAAAGTGTAAACAAACTACAAACATGGCAGCGTGCAAGACCAAACATCAAGAAGAGAAGCTTTGGTAAAGTTGTTTGAATGACTGTTTATTAATATCTAGCCAGCTGAATAATATTTAAATTACGTTTTCCGAAAAGCTTGCATACTCAAGTACTTTGTCTTCACAAACAAAAAGTATTGCAAATTAGGATGCAGCATTTCTACTTTTAATGGTACAGCAGGGATACTCTGTATCATTGCAACCGACTGAAAAAAAACATTCAAAAATGCGCTTCAAAAATGCAAACAGCTGAGTGTTTTTAGAACATCGCTCACAATTCTGCAGCACATAAACGCTTCGGTGGGGCCTTAAAGCATTCTAAATAATGGTCACAATAAAAAACTCAAGCAGGGGAGGTAGCTGGAGTATTGAACACGTACACTTAAAAGGGTTAACCCTAAAGGGAAAAATATTCAAATATTTTTGTCTGTAATTTTTGAGTATTCAAATTATTAATTTGACCTCATGTTGTGTCAATTAAATTGATACACTTGGTCATAAAATAAATAAATAATTGGGTTAGATTTTTTTTTCGAAAAGGTGTTTTCACAATTCAGAGCTTCCGTACAAGCGAAAGGCAAAATCCAAAGTAGTGTTGGAGAAACTAATCCACTTCATCTCGCAAAACAAAGCCATTTTATTTTACGAATTTGAAAATGAAAAAAGATGCATATGAAAATTTTCACACTTCAAACAACTTAACGCTAAATTCCAGTCAGTGAAAGCATGAGCGCATCGTGTTTTCATGGCTGCTGTTTGACTGAATAGAGAGTTTATTCAGATCTGATTTACACCGAGTTCAGACTGATATATTTTCAAAGTAGTCACGTCACGGATGTTTTCACACTGAATGGCTATCTGGAGCAGCATTTCGTTGCTGCTTGGTTTACCGATCCATCGGCGACAGGGGGTTTCACACTGCATGACTTTACAATAGGAGAATCACCGACAACTTTATCTCAGTTCGCAAACTACATCTCACATCCAAACACACGTGAGAAGTGACATGAAAACAACACACTGTCAAGTAGTAGCCTATATCAACCAGCCTAGATAATGAGAAAGAAGCCTTTAGTGGGGTAGAAAATGTACTTATTTTGCTCACCTGGGTTTCGAAAAGAATTAGCAATTTCTCCTTAACTTTTTTTTCTTTTTCGACCCAGTTGTGGTATTGATGACACGTCAAACAAACCCAGGTGCTCCTGACAAATGTCCACTAGTTTTTACGTCCATTTTTTGTATCCAAGCAGACCAAAAAGAAGCCCTTAACTTCTCCCCCAACCTCCTGGCTGGCCTGCAGATACCCTTACTAGTGGATGCTGCTCTCTCATTGGCTGTAAGTAATCGCAGATGTTAAATCAGAACACATTTCAAACGGCATGATTTTGAAGCGCAGACAGATCCAGATATTTAGCATGCCAAATATCTGACGGTGTCGGCGACTCATCAGTGATTCTCTCGGATCGTGTCTTTGATAGTTCATACTGTGTGATTGTTTCTCACTTGAATGAGCACGGATTTGCCTGTGATTGCAGGCGTTTGTCTGCGATTTATCAAAACCTGTCGACAATCTGCTTAAAACCTGTCAGCAATTTCTCAAAACCTCTCAGCAATTTCTCAAAACCTGTCGCCGAGTCAAAATCGGGATGCAGTCTGAACTCGGCATTAGTTTGATGTGCAGTGGGAGAGAAGTTTGAGCCACGACAGATGTTTCCTCAAATGTCCTGACGCAAATAAACTGCCGAACATATGCTTTCACCCACACACAGATGTGCACATATACACTGACGCTTATATATGCATCTGCCGGATCCTCAGAATGACTGACTGTACTGGAGGGGTGTGTTTCGTCAGATCATGCATGCTCCCGGGACTGAACCCTTGCCAAACTCTACCGTCAGATCAACCCTTTTGACATGAGATGTTTTCCTGAACTCCCCCAGGAGATTTACAGTTAATTATTTAACAACACATTTAGATGCATGTTTCTCAGATGTCAGGTAATGTTACACTGGCATACAGGAAAACAAGTTTCATTTTTCTCGGGCGATATGGATAATAAAGAGCCATTGAACTACTAAGTCCGTTTTCTTCTTCATTTCATTCTCTCTCTCTCAAATTGTTTAATTATTCAAACATTTACCAATGCTGTTTAATTATTAGAATATTTTTTCCCGTCACATTTATAAACATAATAGTTTAATAACATTTTTTGTCTTTGCCATGATGATGGTACATAAAAGTTTACTGATAATTTAGCAAAATACAAGTATACAGATTAAAGTGTAATTTAAAGAATTAACTAGGTTAATCAGGTTAAGTTAGGGCAAATGACTGGCCAACAGTGGTTTGCTCTGTAGTCAATCAGAAAACAGAAAAAATCATTGATAATAATAATAATAATAATAATAATAATAATGACTTTAGAAGTTTTACACGCTGTAGAAGTTGATTCACAGCAAATTATTTTAATTATGAACAGAAAATACAGCTTCAATACAGCTTCAATTCTGCTTCAAAGGGCTGTAAGTCATCTCAGATGAAGAAATAAATGTCTTATCTGTCTATTAGTCATTTTCTAAAAACAATTAATAAATAAGGACCGAATGGATCTGGTAGGCTGGTACAGTGTCAGTAGTTCATGGAGGTAAATAGGAGTCATACTCATACTCTTTTGATTTAAAAAACAAAAAGTAAATCACCTTTCTCCCCATTCTGATGCTCGGTTTGAACTGCAGCAGATCATTTTGACCATGTCTACATGCCTAAATGCATTGAGTTTCTGCCATGTGATTGGCTGATTTGAAATTTGCATTAATAATAATAAGCAGTTGGACTGGTGTACCTAATAAAGTGGCCGGTGAGTATGTTTTTATATATATCTAATTCTAGCACAATTACCCTTTAAGTATGAGATATCACCTTAAATTAAGATAATAATTTAAGGATGTTGGATACATGTAATGGTCAGAAGCAGCTTTACAAAAAAAATTGATAAAACTGATTTAAAAAAATGGTAAGAAAAAATGACTAACAATGCAATTTGGAAACATTGCTCATGAGTTGTAGCGCTGCTGATGCATAACCGGGGCATGCACATGCATCTTTTTTGAGTTTGTTGTAAACTCATAAACAAACACGTTCCATCGGTTCATGAGATCAACGAGTACCGATTGAGTCATGAAATGTGATTATCGGCCGATACCGATGTAATGTTTAATCTGCTAAGTAGAATAATCAATCCTGTGATTCCCATCCTGTCAAATTGCACATGGGCGCTTTATAAATGCAGCAAACATGCATGGAAGCATTAAAAGTGTCCAAGAAGACACAAAAAACATTACTTGCAATGACCAAGACTGCTTAGATAAGGGGTTCCCAAACTTTTTAGCCCAAGACCCTTAAAATAGCAATGCCAGTGACCTGCGACTCACAATATGCTCTGAGGTGGTTATACATATACAAACCTTGCAATTCCAACGCACACACGCACACACCAATAGACTTATTACACACTAATACGTCTATTTATACTTTTTTTAATGTGTATGAGTGCCGTAAAAGTTTAACTTGGTGCCATAAAATCAATCTGTTGCAGAAAGACACTATTCCTGTGTCTTTAATAACGTAAACACCCCAGGGGTCACAATACATGTATGTTGTTTTTTTTTTTATGTAACTATTAACTACTATTTTTTAGCTTCTGTAGGTTATAGATATAATATGCTAATTCTAACAGTTTAATAAAAATTTTCGGGAAATTTTTTAAAAGCACCAAGGAACCCTCCCTCATTATCCAATAACCCCTCGAGGGGTCCCGACCAGGGATTGACATTAACACCCACCAACCCGTCAAAATGTGGGTAGATTTTTGCTGTTGAAGATCATTTTTTAATTGTAGTTTTCTTAAAAGCAGAGTTTAACAATAAGGATTACCCAATGAGAGGCCAGCGTGAGAGATGACAATAATAACTGTGTTAGCGTGAGAAAAAGAAAGCAGGTGAATACTGAAAGAGCAGATGATCAGGTGCACGATGAGACATCAGGCAACTCTTGCTCACTGATGAGGGTTTCAGTGCCACGTGCACAGCTGATGTGAAGCGCGCGAGTGTTTAAAAGTTTAGAAAAGAAACAGTTCCTTGCGCGAAGCATCCGTGCCTTGTAATGTAACTGGTGCGATCAGTTCTCCTTGAAATAGACTGGACAAAAAGGGATGCTCGTGTACCCACAGTCCTTTTGCTCTCAAGAACTTTTTTTATGTATTTTTGTAAGCAGCAGCAGTTCCTGCTTTTGCTTTAACAATTCTTTGAACAGAAGTATATTATTCCAACAACAAAATTGGGGTAAGTGAAAAAGGCGAATGACTAGTAATGTTGCAAAACTACCAGGCACAGTGGCTGGTGATCAAAAAAGTTAAAAGTTTCAGATTCCCACTTTAGAAACCACTGGTTTGAAATCACCAAATGGCCTTAAACAATCACTAAATTCCCTACAGAATGTTACGTTTTCAAACACACAAGTACAAATAGCATGTAAACGCATCACATCGTATTACTCATTACTCTTGAGTACTTTAAAAAGGGCTACTTTACTTATACTTTGAGTAATATTTACAACAGCACTACATTTTTGGGTAAGTAATGGTACTAAATTTACTTGAGTATTTGATAAGTGAAATTCATTCATTCCTTTTCCTTCAGCTTAGTCACTGTTTCAGAGGTCGCCACTGCAGAAATCGACCACCAACTATTCCAGCATATGTTTTTCACAGCGGATGCCCTTCTAGCTGCAACCCAGCACTGGGCGACACCCATACAGACTCACATTCATACCCATACTTATACACTATGGCCAATTTACTTAATCCACTTCACCTGTAGCGCATGTCTTTGGACTGTGGTGAAAATCGGAGGACCCAGAGAAAACCCACACCAACACTAGGAGAACATGCAAACTCCACACAGAAATGCCAACTGGCCCAGACAGGACTCGAACCAGCGACCTTCATGCTGTGAGGCGACAGTGCTAACCACTGAGCCACCTATAAGTGAAATTGTGTGAAGAAATTTTACTGGTACATTGTAATCGATATTGTAATCACCCATTCCTAGTGAGTAAACTAACAGGAAATCAGGCCATTTTCAGTCTGGAAGTGAACTGGAAGAGTGACCTTCTCAAGTACATCTCCAAAAAACAAACTACAAAAGAAAAGTACATTTTGGTTAGCATGTAAAGCAAAGAATTAAAAAAAAAAAGCCCATCACCTACCGTGGTTGTTTTTGTTGTGCACAGGTGTGTAGTGGTTCTTGGACGTCCGCACAGGTGTGTTCTCTTTAGGCGAGGTGTCAATAACGCCGATGTTTTCATGCTCGTACTGTGATATGGGAATAGGCCCCTGCTGTCGCAAAATATCCGCCAGCGCTCTGCACAAAGCAAAACAAAAACACACGTACACACACGCATTAGCCCAAGATCATTTCGCTGCTCTCCAGAAAGCAAAAACACCATCCAAATCAGGTTACGGTTGAAATAAAAGCTTGTTTAGCGTTTCATCCAGTTTAAACATACAAACACACCACCCCTCTCCCAAGAGGCTTTGCCAATTTACGCCGTTTAGGCTATTGTTTCTGTTCGCCGAGGTTGCATTTCTTACACACACACACACAGTTTAATTGCGCTTTGTGTTGTAATGAAGAGTGGAGGTTTGGTCTCTCAGGTTTTCTCCACCTCGGGCCTGTAAGCTCCACAGCTACAAACAAAGGCCATTAATCAATGTTCCTCTGCAATATGGCGTTAGAGCAACACACGCCACCTACACCCGCCTAATGGGATTCAAATTCTATTAATGTTTCTGCTCTTTGGCCTGGAGGACACGATTTTCTGACTCCAGACCCGAACGCCTGTGGTCGAAGATTCTGAGAGCTGGAGTTAATGGTATTTTAGCACTAATGTTGTTTTTTTTTTTTTTGGAGAATGTGCTGTTATGTGGGACTTAACTTTCTTTCTTTTTTTTTTTTTTTTGCACTGCAAGCAAACTTTTGAACTATAGAATAACGTCGGCTTTGTGGTTAAAGATCAAATGTATGAACATATAGGTTGCAGATTTGTTATTCACATCTGAACATTTTCATCTTGCTCCTGGATTTAATGTAGATTTAAATGTCTGCAATATGGAAATTAGTAAGCAAGCACTTCTATAAGCAAGAAGTTCTGTCTTGGTAAGTAAAAGACAGTAAATGCGGTCCAAAACCGCCTACTACTCAGTAGGTACTGCATTTGCATTTTAACGTACTACTTGGTCGTTAGAAATGTACGTTCTGTACAGTATGAATGTTAGCAGTATAAATGCCATTTTGTCATGATCACGTGACCTACCCGCATCAGATGCGTAGCTTCACTCCCATTCATGAATTCTCTTGCTGGGCCTCATGGGATAGCGTAGCATCCATAAAACGCGCATTTCACAATCTCGCCGGAAGTGATAGGTCATCCGGGTACTTCGCGCATACTGACTTTTGAATTTCTGAATTCGGACATGCTACTTGGCTTGCATACTGATTATAGCATACTATATAGTATGCAAGTATGTGATTTCGGACGCAGCCTATGTATATATCATATTTGGGTTTTTTGCCTTTTCTGTAAATATTGACAAATGTTCTTATTATATTGTGAAATTTCTGATACTAAAATATGTGAAATAGAACATGTATTTTGTCTATTAAACAGCTTAATAAAGATCATATTATTTGTTATATGATGGGTAATGGGCACTACCTTGTTGCTAGAAGGGATACAGCTGGGATTGTAAATTAACGAAAAGTATTTATATTATTTATTAAATTATGAATTAATTTATAAGCATCTTCCGCTACCTCAAACCTAACCCTCACAATAATGTAAAAACATTAAATTTTTTTAAATGCAATTAATGTGTAATTTAATAAATAATATAAATACTTAACTTTCGATCGCAGCTGTATCTCTTCTAGCAACAACCGCAGGAGAGATCCAAGCTGCTGGATTTATGTCATGTTTATTTATAATTTTCTTTCAAAATGCATAAAGGTAAGCAACTGCCAAAGTTAAAGCTGATCACACCGGTGTGATCACACATGCGAAACGGTTAATTGGATCATGCAGGTTTAAAGATGGGATTTTTTTGGCTGCATTGGCAGCAAATCAAACTGTAAGATAATACAAATATGAAGACAAGTACACAAACAGATCCAGACTGTATTAACAAACTAAACATTTAAAATTAAAGATGGGTGGATAATGGAAAATTGATGGATAAATAGATAAATTAATGGATAGATGTTCGGGTGTAAAATGTATAGATGGATGGACAAATGGATGGATGGACAGACAAACAGACAGACAGACAGACAGCTGGATGGATGGATGGATGGAAGGATGGATGGATGGATGGATGGATGGATGGATGGATGGATGGATGGATGGATGGATGGATGGATGGATGGATGGATGGATGGATGGATGGATGGATACTTCTCAAATTTTTTTTGTTTTTTTGTTTTTTGTTATATATTGTTATATATTATATTCTTGAATATATTAAGGTAAATAATCCATATGCAGAGCCATAATTTGTAGTTTAATGAACATTTAAAAATATGTTCCTCTGTAAAGAATGCCTTGTGGAATGAAAAGGTACCATGAATGTTAAAGGTACTTCATGAAACCACTGGTGGCAATAAAGAAACATTATTTTAAGAGGGTATGAAGGGACACCACTTTTGAAAGAAAGAAAGAAAGAAAGAAAGAAAGAAAGAAAGATGATAGGCTGTTTTAAACCAAAATTGAGTCAAATAAAAGCAAACTAGAATAATTTAACCAAACAGTGAGTCCAAATGTGGGTTAAAACACATTTATATAGTGTAGGATAAAATTATAGGATAAAATGGTATAGTATAGGATAATAAATAAAGAGGGAAATATTTATACCTTTTTTTTTTTTTTTAATCACTTGATGTTCACATTATATCAGTTGATAAAATATACTTTTTTTAACTAGGACTGCAAGTCTAATAATTAATTAATAGATTTTAGTAACTTTTGTTTAACATCATTTCATTAATAACTGCAAATTTACAATGTGAGTGTATATTTAAAGTAACATTGTATTTTTGTAACCATGAATTTCACAAATTATTTTAGAGTACATTATAGTCATTTCGCAAGCATTCTTAAACAGCTGAAGAACGGAACGCTACAATGTTTATTCGAACCAGAGAAAGTCGCAGAAAAGTTCACAAATGCTTATTCAGAAGCTGACAAAAGGTAAGAGCAGGTCAGATCATCAGTTCTCATGACCTGCGATCTCCAAGTGGCGAGATCCAGCAGACCCGGAGGCCATGTTTCCTCACTTGAGGAGCCTGAAATGGCGTCTTAACTGTGTCAATGTCAGCGTATTCGCTCTGCCTCACGGTCCACATCTCTGAGCGCGCCCGAGACAGATAGAAAGAGAGAAAGAGAGAGAGTGTGTGACTTTGGAAGGATGTATAATTAGTCCTTCCCTTCCAGGAGAAGGCCTTTTTTAACAGAAGTTCTCCTCACGTGGGGGCGACCTGGTTTCACTGCCCCAGTTGGCTGTAAGGCTCTGAGCGAAGCTCCACTGTTCCACCTTCTGCAGCTCAAACACTGCAGGACTGGGACACTTTCAGGCCCGCGGCCGGCCTGCGCCAACCTGCTGGACCGAGCGCTTTTACTGGAGCTTCTCCATGCCACCTTTACCTCATCCTGAGGTTATATAAGGGAGTTCAATGATTAAAAAAACATGACCCTGGACCACAAAACCAGTCGTAAGAGGAAGCTGAACTTTATACCTGAATAAAGCAAATAAATGTAGGCTTTCCAGTGATGCATTTTTTTTGGATAAGACCATTTTTGGCAAGATATGACTATTAAAAAATCTGGAATCCAAATAAAATCCAAATATAGAGAAATCTGCTTCTAAAGTTGTTCAAATTAAGTCCTTATCAACACATATTAGCCTGGACTCTGCACCGAAAAATCAGTCAAAAGTGGGAACTGAGATTAATACCTGAATAAAGTAAATAAATGTAGGCTTTTCAGTGATGTATTTTTTAGGATAAGACCATTTTTGGCTAAGGTTCGGTTAAAAAAACATCTAAATATTGACAAAACTGTTCAAATTAAGTCCTTAACACATATTAGCCTGGACTCTGCACCAAAAAAAATCTGTCAAAAGTGGGAATTGAGATTAATACCTGAATAAAGTAACTAAATGTAGGCTTTCCAGTGATGTATTTTTTAGGATAATTTTAGGATAATTTTTGGCTTTTGACAAAATCTAAATATTGACAAAACTGTCCAAATTAAGTCCTTATCAACACATATTGGTCTTGAAGGGAAATAAATAAAATGTACACTATTAATTAAGCTCAACAAAACCTTTAAACACATACAACTTCATACAAACAATGCCCCAGGATCCTTTCACGCTGTTTATCCATTTGCTCTCAATTCGGATACACTGAAAATTTTAATCTAGTCACGGCAGACCTTAAAGTGTCACGTCAGACCTTATGGGTTTTTGAAACTGACCTTCCATGCAGTGTATAACCCAGCTCTAAGTGAATGAAAACATCCAGCTGAGGTTTAAATCTGAAAGTGTGCTATTGTATAAAACTATTGTTTAAAACAAAAGTTGACTCAGAGTCATTTGAATGAGTGCATCCATGTATTCAATTCTTTAGCTTTTCTCAGTTTAGTCATGACGTGTGAACAAAGCATTTTTCTGTAGCTCACAAAATGTGTATTTATTTGTGTGTTGTAATCGTTTATTGATTAACTCTTTATGGAGCTATCATAAAGTAGTATGAAATTTGACGCATGCTGCTTCCTTTACCGATTTTACCAGTTCTAAGCTTGCTTTGGGTTCTTCAACACTGTCTTGATAAGTTGTGGTGGGTGTTTCCTGTCCATCTCACGCTGCACACAACTTCCAATCACAACCGACGGGGTCATCAGACCAATCATTGCAAATAAACGTCATGGAAAGGAGGGGTTTTAAAAAAATTGCTGATCAAATCATATGGAAGCCATTTGAATAATTAGGAAAAAACAAATGCATATTAGACAATGAACGTTTTTTGGACCTTGCCTGTTGTTGAAGGCCTCCAAAAATAAAATATGAGCTTTTATAATGCATAATAGAGGCCCTTTAAACAGCTCAGACTTCTGTCTCTGGTTAGCTAAGCTCACTATTTTTGTAGAGAAGCCATTTAGAATTTTTTTGACTGACGCACCTGAAATTTGAGCCATTTTCCTACTTAACTTTCTTGAAGTCAAAAGTAAAAACTTTCGAGTCGTAAAAAAAGATATAATGGTGCAAACATTGATCAAATTTGTCATCTTCCAGGGCATCCTTCATTGCAAAGACAATCTCTGGACATTCTGTACCATCTTCCAAATGATTTGTGAAAAATCCATTTACTAGGTTCGCTAAAATTATTGATGTCTTTAGCGTTTAAATTGAGCAATCGGTCAGTCGTTCAGTCAGTCAGTCAGTCAGTCAGTCAGTCAGTCAGACAGTCAACAGCGGCCTCTGGTGGATTTACACAAGAAGAGCAGGCGTGAAAGGCACTCGTATGAGAAATTTGAGATCTAACAAAAAAAGCGTTCACATCGGCCTCTGGTGGATTCACGAAAACAAAAACTGCAAAAAATAAATAAATAAATTGCCTCAAGGGATGTATTTGGCGCTCTCCAGAAATGTTTATAGGTGTATTTAATCAGAATGAGCCTGGGCTGCAATAGATGGTCCTAAAAGAAGAAATCTTTATATATAGCTTTATATAAATACCAAACTTGAGTGGATACATTATCAAAGAGCAGAGAGTAAAGTGAATTTTTTGTTTGTGATTTTGCTGTCTTTACCTAAAAAATGTACATTTTAAATGTTCAAAGTATAAAACGTACAAAATATATTCATGAAAGATGATCTTTAATTAGCATACTAACTATTTTTGGCAAAAAAACTTTTTTGGCAAAAAAAATTTTTGACCCACACATACAATTTTGGGCTTTTATGTAGTATTATCCATGTGCGGTATGACTGGTTTTGTATCCAGTGTAATAAATAATGGATGGAATTACAGAATCCAGTCTTACAAATGGAATTCATCATGAAAAACAGAATGTCATGGAACCTACAGTTTTATACAAATTCCAACATAGCCTTTGAAAATTAGAGAGTTGGACTTGAGATCCAAAGGTTGCAGGTTCAAGTCTTGGCACCAGCAGAAATTGTTGGTGGGGAAAGTAAATAAAATATCCACCTCAATACCATGGCTGAGGTGATTTCCTTGAGTAAGGCATTGATTTCACAAATGTAAGTCAGATTTGGATAAAAAGCATCTTCTAAATGCATAAATGTAAATGCAAATGTAAATCAAAAAGAAAAAAAATTTGGAGTAAAGTGTGATTATTCATACGTTACACATACATCATAGACAAGTAGATATATAGATCAGATCTTCATACACAAGTTTCTCACACATACAATCTTACTCGTCTCAGCAGATCCTCAGCCAAAAACATTCAATTGTCAAGAGTTAATATATGCGAGATGATGCTAACAGTAATTTGGGCCTGAGTGCTATCCTGTTTGCTCTAAAGACACATCCAAACATCGGTGTGAGTTAATTACATCCTCACAAAACACCTCAACGCAGCCTTCAGGGACTCACAAGCACCATTTCTAAACAAATCACGGCCAATTTCCCTCATTCCATCACCTGAATTGGACTGAATGGTGAAACATATGGCGGCTTTAGAGACCTGACGTCGCTACAGCAGGAATTAGACACTTTAAGTGAACACTCACTGTATCTCACTCATTTACTTTTACCACATTTGCAGATGAATGTATTTCGGGGATACTTTATTTCAAAGTCATTTATGCATTGTGTCTTATCCATATGTGCATTTACATTTTTAAAAGATATGAAGAGTGACCCAAGTGTTTTTTGCTACATTCTACTTTTTTTTTTTTTGCTTTTTTTTGCAGATTTAGCCTGGCACCGGTATCATTTCCACACCTTCTGCTACATTGTTTAAATAGCAAATGCAAGGACCGAAAATGATTTTAGTTACAGGAACTCTTTTGGTGGAACTAAATAAACTCCAACTTCAAAGTCAAGTTTTTTAACAACAATAGGAACTACCAGTGATGCACACTAACTGACAAAAGTCTTGTTGCCTATTCAAGTTTTAAGAACAACAAATAATAACTTGACTTCTAGTTGATCATTTGGTATCAGAAGTGACTTATTTGAAAGGCAAAGGCAAACAAAAAAAATTATCATGCCTTCATGTTTATTTTAATTAGGACAGTAAGGCCTGATCTCTTGAGAAAATGTAAGTATTTTACGTTTTGTCAGTTTAGTGGCTAATTTGTATGAATTCGTACGAGTTCAGTCGTAAGAAATTGTACGATTTTAAAAAAGAGGCGTGACACCTAACCCCACCCGTAAACCCAACCGTCATTGGGGGATGAGCAAATCGTACTAAATTGTAGGAATTAGATCGTACGAATTAGCCACTAAATCAAAAAGTTACGAATTGCCGTGAGATTGTGTTGGACTTTGCTTAGACAAAAGTCTTGTTACTTAACAGAAATAATGTACAGTATAGAATACAAAGTCATGCTGCAGTGAAAACAGAATGAATATTGTGCATGACTCCCATGAGCTTGAAGGACTGCATCCATACATCTCTGCAATGACTCAAATCACTGATTAATGAAGTCATCTGGAATGGCAAAGAAAGCGTTCCTGCAGGACTCCCAGAGTTTATTAAGATTCTTTGGATTCATCTTCAATGCCTTCTCCATCTTACCCCAGACATGCTCAATAATGTTCATGTCTGGTGACTGGGCTAGCCAATCCTGGAGCACCTTGACCTTGTTTGCTTTCAGGAACTTTGATGTGGAGGCTGAAGTATGAGGAGTGTTATCCTGCTAAAGAATTTGCCCTCTCCTGTGGTTTGTAACGTAATAGGCAGCACAAATGTCTTGATACCTCAGGCTGTTGATGTTGCCATCCACTCTGCAGATCTCTCATACGCTCCCATACTGAATGTAACCCCAAACCATGATTTTTCCTTCACCAAACTTGACTGATTTCCATGAGAATCTTGGGTCCATGCAGGTTCCAGTAGGTCTTCTGCAGTATTTGTGATGATTGGGATGCAGTTCAACAGGTGATTCATCAGAAAAATCTACCTTCTGACACTTCTCCAAATAATCAGCTAGAAGTGAAGTTATTATTTTTGGTCCTACAACTGGGAGTGAGTGTTCATTGGGTCTAAGTTGAATAAATGCAATACCAAACACTGGCAGACTGTTACAAAACAAAGATATCGAAAGCTATAATTTAATTTAGCTCTCATTTGTGTGAATGTGTGTGTATGTGTCTTGTGTTTTTTTCCCAGCCTCAATGAAATTCAAACTGGTTGCCACAGGTCATTTCAGATCTTAGCTTGTCTCTCTCTCTCTTGCATTTTCAGTCTATTTACTTGTACATCTACATTCCATGTCTGATATAATGAAACCCACAATAAACAACAACTTTGGTCAGTGTTTCTCAACTGGTGGGTCATGACCCAAAAGTGGGTCACAGAAACATTCTGAGTGGGTCGCAGAGTGTTCTTATGATGCATTTAGATTTTCAAAGATGCATGTGAAAGCTAGATGCTCCTTTCAAACATGGTTCATGTGTGCTTGAGAAAAACATGCTCTCCTAAAGAGCATATCAAAGGGGTCGCAGCAGTCACGAGTGTCCATTTGCAATGCTAGAAATGTGAAAGGTTTTATATTTTCAGCCCAGCTCTTGAACTGTGAATCAGCTTGCCAGGTAAAAATACAAATATATGGCCTAAGTCAACTGAGTGTAAAGTCTATTATTACATTTCTATTATTTGCCAAAATAAAATGTTACTAACAAAGCAAAATAAACCTTTCAGCTCTTACTGTGCTCAGCTCACAGCGCACTCTTCAATTGTATGAACAAATGTGGCTCCAAATAGTGTACACTTAATTAAACATTAAAAGCACAAAGGAACAAATGTGGTGGCTCATACCAATTTACTAATTTTATTGTACCGACAAAAAAAAAAAAAAAATCACAGCATCTTACGTTCTTGGTCTCTGTAAGGGTTCAGGCCATTTCATAGTGCAGAAACTGCACTCCTTAGAGTTACAAATCACTTGCTCTTATCATCCGATTCCTTCATAATTTCCTTATTAGTATTACCGGACCTTAGTGTGGCATTTGATACTATTGACCACAACATTCTCGTGCAAAATTACTTTGCCATTACTGGCATTGCACTGGCATGATTCAAATCTAATATTTGTATAAGTAAATAAAGAGGTAACACAACGATTGCAAGTCAATCTAGGAGTACCACAAGGCTCAGTACAAAGATCGTTGTTTTTCACATTGTAAATGCTACCTCCAGGAAATCACAGAGCAACAAGTAAACGTTATGCTATAACTTTACATTGGCGTCAGACATGTTTTTGCTAGTTTCAGTGTGGCACAGGTATTTTCACATCCTGCGCCATGCTGTTTAAATAGCAAATTGCATAAGGTATGCTGATTGATAACAATCTATCTTCAAAAATTCACCCATTTATAACATCAAGACTAGATTATTTAAAACTTCATTAGGTGTTTGCCCTGCTTGCTTACCAAACAAACCATCTAGAATACTTACTAGAACCAAAAGTATGATCATACTAGACCAGGTCTTTCAATACTGCAGCTTGCCATTAAACATTGTACTTGAGCAAGCTTCTGTCAGCACTTTATTTCACTGTCAAAATTCTGACCCTTTGGTAATGTCCTACAACATCAACATTGTAATGGTAGATTTTATCTTGTTTTGCACCTTAACTCATAACAGTAGGGCTCTTAGCTTAAACCTAGACTAAAGATGCATCTCTGCAAAAGCACTCTTGCCAAATCAGCATTCTAGGAAGAATGGCATCTATGTAAATTTGTCCATCAGCTCTCATCCTGAGGCTAACATAATCTCTTGGTTCTGGTCAATATGCACACCAGATGGTGGGGGCAATCCGCACCACAGCCTGCCACGGTCAACTGAGACATTGATGAGTGAAACCCACAGAAGACCTTTGCACGCATTTCCCTGTGGTCAGCATGAAAGTACCCCCGTCTGGGACCAGCTGGGTCACACACCTTCACCAAGAAGGACATTGTGCTCAATGCCATTGATAAACTTCTGGCTAAGCTGTAACTCTTCATCCTTCGTTGGCTTGACCAAATGATAACTGGTCCACAAACTAAATCTGGTTTGACCTAAACTTTTCTCTCTTCAGTTCTGTCAGATGATGACATTTGGGTTCCTTGCTCCTGTTGACTTTGGTTTTTTTTAAGCCCTGTTCAAATTACATGATTTTTCCCACTTCGGCACAAATAACTTGAGATATGGTGTCGTGGGGATTTGTAGATGATAACTGGGTGCTGGGACGCAAAAAGAAATAGTTTATTCTTGTGTAGTGTGACATAAGCAGTGGCGGATTTAGGCATGGGCAATATGGGGAATTGGCCAGGGTAGCATCTTGCAGCGGGCAGCACAGAGAGCCTCACACCTCCATTAAGCCCCACTCTACATCTCTACTCTCTCAATCCACTCCCCTCTCCATCTCCAACAAACAGGATGCGGTATGGGGTAGCTCACCCAGGGTGCCACTAAAGCTAGAACCAGAGGAGAACTAGTGCTTAAATTGAGTCTGATTTGACCTAAAGTTTTCTCTATTTATTTCTGTCAGATGATAAGATTTGGGTTCCTTGCCACTGTTAACTTTGGTTTTCTTAAGCCAGGGATGTCCAAACTCAGTCCTGGAGGGCTGGTGTCCTGCATAATTTAGTTCCAACCCCAATTAAACACACCTGAACCAGCTAATCAAGCTCTTTCTAGGTATACAACAAACTTCCAGGGAGGTGTGTTGAAGGCAGTTGAAGCTAAACTACGCAGGACCCTCCAGGACTGAGTTTGGACAACCCTGGTTTAAGACCTGTTCAAATGGCATGATTTTTCCCACCTTGACACAATTTTACTTGAGATAGGGTGTTGTGGGGATTTATAAATGACAAATGGGTGTTGGGATACAACAAGTAATTGTTTATTCTTGCATAGTGTGACATAAGCAGTGGCGGATTTAGGCATTGGAAAAATGGGGAAACGGCCAGGGTGGCATCTTGCAGCGGGCAGCAACGAGAGCCTTTAGGGGGCATCCTTACACCTCCATTAATCCCTGCTCTACATCTCTACCATCTCAACCCAATCGCCTCTCCATTACCAACAAACAGGGTGCAGTATAGCGTGGCTCGCCCAGGATGCCACTGAAGCTAGAACCAGAGGTGAACTGGTCCCCAAATTGAGTCTGGTTTGATGTAAAGTTTTCTTTCCTTGCAATTATTAACGTTGGTTTACTTAAGCCCTTTTCAGATAACATGATTTTCTGCCATTGACGCTAGAACCATCACTGGTCATAATTGCACGGCAACCGATGTCATTTCTCCAATGCCTCATGATGTAAATAAAGTCTAGCATATTTAATTTTCTTCTCATCATGGACGACATTGACCAATAGAAGCACAGAATCTCTTTACAGAGCTTTAAAATTGTAAAATAAAGGAGAGAGGACTGTGCTGCCAAATGGATATGAAATGGCAACACAATCTCACTGCAATTCGTAACTTTTTGATTCAGTGGCTAATTTGTATGAATTCGTACGATCTAATTCGTACGATTTAGTATGATTTGCTCATCCCCCAATGACGGTTGGGTTTAGGGGTGGGGTTAGGTGCCACGCCTCCTTTTCAAAATCGTACAATTTCATACGACTGAACTCGTACGAATTAGCCACTAAACTGACAAAACGTAAAATTCTTATGTTTTCTCGTGAAAACGCTGGAAATGGGCATGGTGTTACGGCAACAGTATGCTTGCCTGTATATTGTGTCATCGAGGAACTACCTAACTAATAACTGAGGCACTTCAGCAGCCCAGTGATTATTAGAATTAGCATGTAATGTTAATCATTCATTATGTTCTCATTCTGTAAATCTGTATATTTGCACTCACTACTTACTTCTATTTTTAAAAAAATATATTTATTATCTGTTTTTTGTCCTGTCTCTGTAATCCTGTTGCACTGTAGAAGCTCTGTCACGAAAACAAATTCCTCGTATGTGTGAACATACCTGGCAATAAAGCTCTTTCTGATTCTGATTCTGATTCTGATTCTGATTCAACATGAGGCGTGGGAAATTTAATGTCAATGTATCTTTGAAGGTAACCAGCTGTCTACTCAATGTTTCATTGTCATTTTAATTTCAATTCAAGTTAGAACTTATGGCGTACCTGCCAACACTGTCATTTTTTCCATGTTTCACACACATCTCTCGTCACCCTGCCATTTTGTTATTTCTTCTGGAAAACTCCTGTAAACCCCACCATCCCGGTCGTCAAATTTGGTACAGTCTCTAAACCCCCAAATGTTGGCAGGTATAGTGAGTGAAAGGTTTCTATGTTTATAGCCATTGCTGAAAAACCACTGCAGCAGCTCCAAAAGTGCATCATGCTGCAGTTTTCATTCAGAAAACACACATACATACAGTATATATAAAGGAAACTGCTATCTGTGGGAAACACTCAATACACTCAACTGCTTTATCTACACAAAGTTGCATAATCTGACACAGTGACTGTTGTAATTGACAATAAAATCTCAAATTGTGTTTGGCCAATAACATCCTCCAACACTGACAAACATATTGAACTGATTCTTTACTAAAGAATCAATGGTTCTGTGGAACTGCATGATCTTGCTTTGCATTAATGAATCTCCGTAGCTGATTTGATGTTTTTTTTTCTCAAATTTTTGAACTATGGTTCATTTTCTCATCCACAATCACTGCGTCCGTTGCCTTCTCTGAGGAAAAATTTCTAGTGCAAATGGGTCAACCAGAGTTTATTTCTACAGCGTTTGTTTCAAAGCACTGAAATGGAGAACAGCGGTGACAGAGCGGTTTGTCAGGGTAAAACGTCCTTCTTTTACGTCAGAGATGCGCTCGGATTGCATCGGAGTGTTCCTGAAGAGACTGATCAATAAGAGCCGCTCAGATCGCCCACCGAGGCTTTCAAAACACGGCCTCTCTGTCTTTCTGAAGGTCACCGGTGAATCTGCATGTGCTGAATACAGCTGCCACCTCTTTTAACCTCTTCCACCTCTCGCAGAGACCTCGGATGCCCTGCGGAGCCGTGAAATGTAGTGTTATTCAAAGTTCGGCTTCCACAGAGCTTTTCGGCACTCGCTAATCTTGTGTTCCACTCAAGCTGCTCATGTATGGCTGTCAGGTTATGAAGCGTGAAGCTTTATATCGTCAACGTCACCGGCGAACCAGCTGATTGGTTGCAATAAAAACTCCCAAAGTGCTTTTCACTAGACACAATAGGCATTCTGCTCTGTTACGGTGGTGTTGGAGTTGAGTTTGCCACCGCCTTGACAGTGATGTGGAGGCTTTTAAATGCTTTAGGGTAGGAACTGAATCATTATGTGCTTAAAAAGCTCAGGAAGTGACTTTGTGTTGAGCGCAGGCTGTGAAAACCAACTAAAGTCCTCTCAACGACTGCTAAAGTGGATAGAGAGGACTCACTCCGGCCTACCAGCACTGTTGCTTTCTTTAGCTGCCATGACGCTTCAAGGGGATTTCTTTAAAAGTTAGTTCTCTGACAAAATCGTCCTGTATTTATTCATGTTATTGACTTTTTGAGATAGAGTGTAGGTCTTTGGTTAATTGCTAGATAAATATTAAAGAAACTCCACTTTTTCTAGGTGAAAAAGGCCCATTTTACAAAGTCCTGTAGTGTTAAACATTCAAGTTTTACCATTTTTTTAATCACTGAGCCAATCTCTGGGTATGACAGTAGTACTTTTAGCTTAGCTTAGCATAAATCATTAAATCGGATTAGACCATTAGCATCTTGCTCAAATTTTTAAAAAAGTTCAAATAATTTAATAAATCGTTGAATTGGATTAGAACTTTATATTTTCTGTCAGATTTTTTTTGTTTGTTTGTTTTTTCTAAAGGTCTCATTTTAAACTATTTTAGCTTAGTTTAGCATAATTCATTAAATCGGATTAGACCATTAGCATTTCACATAAAAAAAGTTTTAATAATTGAGTGAATCTTAGAACTTACAGTGAGCATTAAACTTAATTTATATAGTGCAGGAACTATGACATCACCTTGTAGGCGAATCGGCTGCTAGCATAAAACTGGTTCCCTTGATAAAATCCCTATAGGATTTTCCCATAGGCTTTTCGAAGACTGCAAATAATAAGCTCTGTGTTCAAACACTGTTCATTACACTTTTATGTCCAGCCGGATAATCCTCACACGAAAATACAACTTTGAGGACTTTTAGATCTTTAATGCAAACGCAAGAATTGAAAAGCTAACATTAGGTTATAAACGGACTACAGTGCCTTAGGGGCGCGCGCCTGTGACGTCAGCACCACCCTGCTACAGACAACTTACCAAGCTTATTTTTAGAAATATGTTCCATGACAAAGAGTTAATCTCTTGGTTTATTATATTATAATCCACGCTATATATTATAAACAAATAAATACGTAAAAACATAAAGACCTACTGCCTTTTGGACCTTTTTTTTACGTGGGAAATACATTTTGTTTTGCTTTACAGTTGTTGTAAAAGTTTTAAAACTGTATGTGTAAATGTGCCTACATAGTATTATCATAAGACATATTTAAAAAAGTGTATCGCTCGCGCACACACAGCCTGCTTACCTTAGCAGACGACAGAAATGAGGCGTGAGGGACAAGTTTATATGCCTGGAAGTTCCATCATGGACAAAGAACAACATTCAATATACTTTTTATGTCACGAAGTACAGCAAAAAGCAGCCCATACAGTCACATCTGCTATACATTTTATGGAGGAGTGTAAATATTCCATTTATGACAATGTGTTCAAATGAAGAAAAAATTACGAAAAATCACTTGATCACGTTAAAATGACAGTTAATATGTGTGTATTTTTACACATTTATTCACATATTTGCATTACTGAGAGCAGGAAAGAGACAGGCTGCACTGATAAGCAGTATCTTCACAATATCATTTAATTAAAATAAATGATCAACAAATTAATCTGTCTCGACAGTCTTTACATGTGAAGACATTATCTACACACAATATGAATTCCCAATTAGAAAAACACTACAAACTATAAAACACTATTCATGAAAATACTTAAAAAACAGACAAATCCAAGACTGCGCTCCAGACTTGCTAAGTTTGATGACGTATAATGTCTCCGACACCGCCTGTAGTCAGTTAACAATCGTCTTTTTAAAGAAGCGTAAGCGACTTAAAAACGCAGATGTAACTGATGTGTTTTATGTCGTAGAACAAAACGTGAAAGTATCTTGAGTTTGTGTTTGCCACGAACCCTATTTAAGCGATTTTACTGAAACCCCATTCAAAAAACCCATGACTTTGGGACCAGGGAACCGGAAAAGCTAAAATGCTAACTCGCTTCCGGGTTTTTGCATACAAATTGACATCATAGTTCCTCCACTCTATTAGAAATTGACATAAATTTTTTTGACGTGAGATGTTAATGGTCTAATCCGATATAATAACTTATGCTAAGCTAAGGTAAAAGTGCTCCAGCCAAACCAGGAGAAATTAGTCTAGTTCCAAAAAGGTACACTCTCAGAATTAAAGGTACTAAATCTGTCACTGTTACTGGCCTTTAAAGGTCACTTTTGTACCTTTGAGGTACAGATTTGTACTTGTTAGGTATTAATATGTACCTTTAAGGACCTGTTATAAACAAACAAGTACCTTATAGAATGTTCCTTTAAACAAAAACAAAACAAAATTAGACTCCACAGATTAGCGAGGCTATAACAAAAGTCTAACATGATGTGCAATCGCTGAACTGTGTCATAATAAAAGCTCCACTGCTTTCATGTCGCGTCACTTTTCTCTCATTTAACTTCCACAACTTTCAGGCTTACTCTGCTTCATACTAGCATGATAATAAGTGTTGAATACTTAAGCTCATCCATCAACATGATTTCTACAGAATCCTTAAGGATGTAATGAAGACCACAACTCCCATGATTCCATACTCAGGCATGCCGTCATCAAACTATGTCTTTGTGTGTTGTGAGTGCACACCCTTTATTGGCGAAAAATACATACTGTGCCTTTAAATGCAAAACAAAAACAAAAACAAAAAAACTTAATCCCACACATCAAACGCATTCACAGAAGACATTTCTGGGTAAAAAAAAACAGGTAAAACCTTGTTTTAATAGTTTGTTCTCCTCATGATTTCATGTTTTATGAACGAGGCTCATTGTGTGTGGCATGTTTATCTGTTTTGCTTCATTTGACTAACATTTTAGACCCATTTTAATGTAATAAATCAGAATATATTTGATTACATTTCAATCTGACATTAAACACTACAATATACACTTGGAAACATGTATTTTAAACTTCAATTTAATGCAAGTTTATTTGTATATAACTTTTCACAATAATCATTGTTTCAAAGCAGCTTTACAAACGATGCACTTCATTGCTTACAATCAAAATCTGAAAAGTTAAGGTTATTAGTTACCGTAAATGTATTAGTTGCTAATTATATTGACTATTAATAGAAACTAATAGCTTTTAACAATTAAAGTTAATATTTAAGCATAGTTAACCTACAGTTATATAGTAAGTGATGTCATTAAACTAATAATATTTCACAAAATCCCTAATTTTACTGTATTTACAGTCAAACAAATCTAACCTTGGACTTCAGAAATATACTAAATCTTGACTACAAAACATATTTCACAAACCTTATACACTTTAGATTCTGTTGCTTTAAATAAAATAACCATTAGAATTCAAAACAGCTTCTGCCGAAACTGATGTACAGTTGAAGTCAAAATTATTGTTATTATCTTTTTCTTACTCAAATATTTCCCAAATTATGTTTGACTGAGCAAGGAAATTTTGACAGTATTTACTATAATATGTTTTCTTCTGGGGAAAGTTATGTTTCTTTTAGTTTGACTTGAATAAAAGCAGTTTAATTTAAAAAAAATAAGATAAAAATAAAATTTTAAGATTGTTTAAAGTTCAGAAAACTAACTAATTTTGTTATGATCACCAGCGACCAAGTGGCGGCAAATCACTGGTAAACACGCAGATCACTAAAGGATTACAAATCTGCCGGCATATGGACTACAAATTCCAGTCATGCACCGCTCACCCGCACCTGTTCCTCATTGGGTTAATTGCACACAATCACGGCTGGAAGCTGCTCATGATTTCAACTGATTTCAATGACTATTTAAACAGTGCACACACACATATAACCACACACACACACATACATCAAGGCTGAGTCTTGTAGACAGTTTTGTTAACATTACGATGCATTTTCCGTGCCTTGCTTTGCCAAGTTTTTGACCCTCGCCTTGTTTGTTTGTTTATGTTCTCTGCACTACTGCCTGTAGTGACCAATCGCCAGTCGTGTATTTTACAACGACTCTGGATTTGGCTGCATTCATCTGTTTGCTTCTGACCGTTGCTTGCCTGACCATTCTCAATAAACCTGCATTTGGATTCGCACCTCCTTTGTCAGCGCCCACTTCATATTACAATTTTTCAATCACTCGCCTAATTTACCAACATTGTTAAGTCATAGTTAAATTTAAATTGCACTTTTAATGCTAGCATCTTGCAAAATAAGTAGAAAACTTTTATATGCTGTCATCATAGCCAAGACAAAGTAAATTAGTTATCAAAAAATAGTTATTAAATCTTTTATGTTTCTTTAAAATGTATATTAATATCTCTTAAGGAAACATTTTGAAACTAAATTATATTACCCTGCATTAAAAATGCTTACATTATAATACAAGGTTGGGGGATACAGTATTGTAATTTTGTTCATATATTTTCAAGGTTCATGCACTCGTTAAGTCTGAACACTAATTTAATTTTTTTTTTTAGCCAAGTCATACTTTTCTTTATACATATTTTCCTGACTGCTGAAATTCTCAAGGACTTTTCTCTGTTCTGATGTTTTCTCCCAGAGGCTGATCATTCCCTGGCCGTTTCAGCAGGTGTCTAAAGCAGCACAGCGGC
This sequence comes from Danio aesculapii, assembly GCF_903798145.1. Classification (NCBI taxonomy): domain Eukaryota; kingdom Metazoa; phylum Chordata; class Actinopteri; order Cypriniformes; family Danionidae; genus Danio; species Danio aesculapii. The sequence continues at coordinate 281,755 of NC_079437.1, read as the reverse complement.
ATCAATATTTAAACAAAGAGAGACGACACGCTGAGACGCAGCAGGGGATTGTGGGAAGCTGCGAGATGGAGACTCATCAGACGCGGGCGATGCGAACGGACAAGACTGCGGCTGCTTTGCCCGAATCACAATCCTGATTATGTCATCAGAAGCGCACTATTAGACAGCACAGTAATCAAAGAAATCTCCCAATGTCACGTTACTGTAATGGAGAGAAAAGAAATGAAAGACTCGCCGGCTCTTTGATGAGGCCACTAATATGTTTGCTTCTGAGATGAAGAGAGAAACTCAAAGCAAAGAGAGAAAATTAAAGCAAACTAAATTTCAGGTTTCAGATCATGTGAGGCCAGAATCAAAGTAAAAATATTTTAAGGATATAATTATTTAGTAAGTATTTTTTTGTAAAAAAAAAAAAATAAATAAAAATAAAAATAAATAAATAAATAAATAAAAATAAATAAATATATATATATATATATATATATATATATATATATATATATATATATATATATATATATATATATATAATTATTATTTTATTTTTTTTTTTTCACATGTTTTAGAATTTCAGTAGTATTCAGCAAGTTAAACTAAATAATATTAATCATATTCATTAATTTTACTTCGACTTAGTCCCTTTATTCATCAGGGGTCGCTACAGCAGAATAAACCATCAACTTATCCAGTTTTACACAAAATATGCCCTTCCAGCCACAACCCAGTACTGGGAATCACCCATACACTCTCATATTTACACACATACACTACGGCCAATTTAGTTTATTAAATTCACCTATAGTAGTAGTAAAATATTATGTACTGTACTGTCAACATGCCAAAGACAAAAGAAGAATTAGCGTAAAGATTAAAATTAGCCAAATATATTTTTTTAAAATAAATAAATATAAATATAATATAATATAAATTAATATAAATAGTCAAAATTATTCACACTTTTGTGATTTTTTTTCCTTTTTCAAATGTTTCCCAAATTATGTTTAACAGAGCCATTCGCAGCGTTAAAAGGTATGCTAGATAAGTTGGCGGTTTATTCCACTGTGGCGACCCTTGATTAATAAAAGGACTAAGCCGAAAAGAAAATGAATGAAGGAATGTTTGAGCAAGGAATTTTTCCCAGTATTTCCTATAATAGTTTTTTCTTCTGGAGAAAGTCTTATGTGTTTTATTTCGGCTAGAATGAAAAAAGTTTCGAATTTTTTAAAAACCATTTGAAGGTCAATATTATTAGCCTTCTTAAGCTATATATATTTTTAAGTTGTCTACAGAAAATGCTAGTATGTTTAGAAATATGTTAAACAATAATTGAGGAAATAATTAAAATTTTTCTAATTAAGAGGGCTAATTAGTCTGACCTTAACTGTATTTATGTCTTTGTTTTCAGACCTTAGTGACAAAAATGTATACATAATAAATAAATATGTATTACCATGGACAACTATTACTACAGAATGTATAACCTACTGTACAAGCATTTAACCCTTTGCCAGTACATATGTGTCAAAGCTCAAATTACAACCCATAATCTGCTCTAATTCATCTTTTACCCAGTATGAGCCAATTAGTAACTTCAGTCGTCATGACATTGTCATCAGTCTCCAGTATATTGATTATGAGGTCAAAGCATTTCTGACACAGTCTTTATAATCAACTGATAATGAATAAGCCAGACAGAAGTGAGATCTTGTTCCTCATTGACCTCAGGCCTCAACACACACTCACACACACACACGTTCTCCTCAGAGAAAGCACATTTCATGGCTCTCTGCGCTTCAAACACACAGTACATTAAGAGAGATCAGCCCTGAGCGGCTCCACTACACATCTGAGCCTCTGAGTAAACACTCTCATCTTATATTTAACTGTATCTTTCTGCAAATCACCCCGGTCTAAATGAAGCCGTCTCGGAGAGTGCAAACGCTAAAACAAATGTTTCTGGAACATTCTGTACTGTGCTGGTGTCTCTGTGAGCAGCTACTGACGCTTTGTCAAAAATGGGGCAAGCGATGATAGATCGAAGATGGGACACGTCTGATATTAGCCCTGAAACCTTCTGAGAAAAGCTCAAAATCGCTTCAGTGATCTCTCTCTCTCTCGCTCTCTCACTATCTATCAGGGATCTGACTGCTCACATTTCATACTCGTTGTGTATCTTGTACACTGAGGCAGTGTGCGCTGATACAATTACACTATGTACAACACATGACATGGTGCCGCAACATTCAATAAAAGCTGTCTTTTTCATGTTAAAAGGAGTATTTGTTTTAACCATCTGCGACGACGACGCACAAAATTTGTATTTTAGAAACCGTTTATATTTCTGCGACAGAGCAACAGCATAAACTACTGTGACAATGATCACCTCAGGTACTGATTATGTGCTTTATTTAGTGTTAAATGCTGCCGATGTGAGTTTAAATACCATTTTACGTTATATTTATTGCCATATTACTGAAAGTACCAGCAGATAGTTCATCCCAGATCGTAAAAAAATTCAATATCTAGCAGATGGTTTGAAAACGAAATTGGGAAATGTGATTCAGCACAGACCTACAACATCCGTCACTCAGTAGCCTGGGAATAATGTTAAATAATGTGCATTATTTAGGTTAAAAGCCTTTACAATTTCATTGGCAGTGCAGAGGCTGGTATTTAAATGTTTCTCTCATGTTTGGTGCTATACATCACGGTCTTAATACAATCGATGAAACAAGATTCTGGTGCCAAGCAATTTAAAAATGGCTGTCTGCACCATACGCAATGCGACATGGCAGGAACATTTAACTATCAGCCATTTAAAGGCACAGATTAGTGTGCTGCATTCCCAACAATGTGGTATGGTTGATAATCTAACACAAAGTCACAGTTTTGACTTCATTTTCAAAACGTTTGCTTGTAATTTTATTTTCGAGATCTGAGGTGAACTATCTGCTGCTGCTTTCAGTAGTATGGCTATAAATGTCAAGAAAAATGGCATTTAAACTCATATCCGTGACATTTAACATTGAATAAAGCACATAATCAGTACCTGAGGTAATTATCTTTGTAGTTTATTATGTTGTTTAGCTGCGACGTTGCGGAAATAGAAACAAAATCTACTTTTAACATTGAAAATGTCTTTTATCGCATTGTCTCATCAATAGTAGTTAGGACATTGTGTTAGATACTCTCAAAATAATGATTTTCACTGCTTGTTTAAACTACTTTTGTTTAAATTAGCTGGAACAGCATTTTTGTAAATGAATTATTGACACAATGTTATTTTGTTATGTTCAATCCACTTAATTTTGTGAAAACTATTCAGTAAACTTAATCCATTTGTGTTGGGACATGAAGAAATTGTGTGAAACTTAGCATTTTCTACAATGTGAGAACAAAACCTGAGCTCAACTCTGCTGTCTTATAGTTCAAATAAGCATTTTTTTACCAGTTTGCACCATTTTAAACATGCAATATAGCAATTTTGATTACACACAACAAATAAAAAATGTTACATTAATGTAATTACATTAATATCTATATAAACATAGATAATTATAGGCAATAATATAGACAATAATATAGACAATTTTTGCATTGGTTTCTATGAATAAAAGTAAGTCATAAGTAAGGCCAGACAGAAACTGTGAACTTATTTATTATTATTATTATTATTATTATTATTATTATTATTATTATTTAGCTTTTTCTGCTCAGAAATTATTAGTAAAAACAGAAACTGAACTTCACACAGTTATTGAACTTTATTGCTGTTAGCTTATTTATTAGGGTTTTTACTCTATTTAAGAGATAATTTTACAGAATAGTTACAATTTCTTCATAAGTATAAAGAAATTTACCGTTTATGGGTATGGCTTGCAGATTGCAGACTTTTTTCATTGATGAACATTTGCATTACTTAATTATGTTAAATATTGAATAAATATATTCTCTAGAATGAGCACTATTTGTGCGATATAAAAATGTTGTTAATTTGTTTTATTGGAAATTTAACTGTGACATGGTCGTTTTCCATTTTTTTATTTATTAAGTTGGTGAGCAGTGTTATGGTGTAAACCACTGTGTAAATATTGGTGGCTGATCAAAATATAAAATATAAATATAAAATTCTAAATGATTAACATGATAAAGTTTGATTTATAGTCTCTATAAGAATATCACATGTGACTTGTGAACTATCTTTCTGATGACATGAATATTAATTGTGAAGAACAGATTTCATTTTTAATTTAGCAAATTTAATGAATACTTTTATTGGTCAAAGATTACTTGAAATACAATGTGAAAAATACAATGTCCTATGGCTCCTTTTATTTTGTTCTATATTGTCTTGTTGTATTTCAGTCTGGAACTAAATTAAATTCTATTTAGTGTACATAAAATTAAGATTGTTTCTGTAAGATTTTAAGATTTTTCAATTTATTCAGAACAATTAACCAGAAAGGACAATATCCAGAATAATGAATCAAAGTTTTTTGTTTTTGTTTCCCCCAAAAAAATGTTAGTTAGTTCAAATAAGCATTATATTATAAATTCACACCATAATAACCATGCAATATACCAGTTTGGATTGCACTACAATTAAATATTATGACAAATAGGAGTACAGAAATTCTCATGAAAGTAACATTTTACATTGGTTTCAGTGGATGAAAGTAAGTCGTAAGTCCTGACAGAAACTGTGGACATTTTTGGGGGCTTTTTCTCTTTTTCATGTGGGCCTATTCATACTGTAGGTCTGAATCATGGAACATGCATTAACGAACATTTCCAGAAATATGAAATATCTCATTTTAAACGTTTTTTTTAAATTAGTTCAAATAAGCATTTTATTTACCAATTTGCACCATTTCAACCATGCAATATACCAATTTTGATTATGCACTACAGTTAATGAGTACTATAATGAGTACTAAGAGTATATCGTATATAATGACAATTTTTTTTGCATTGTTTTCAATAAAATAGTCATAGGTAGGACCAGACAGAAACTGTGAACTGTTCCTTTTTGATTTATTTTTAGATTTTTCTGTTAAGAATTTTGTAAAAAAAAAAAAAAAAAAAAGGATAATAATAATAATAATAATATTAATAATAATAATAATAATAATAATAATAATAATAATAATAATATTACTAATATTACTTAATTAATTATAAAGCAAAACATGCAGATTCATGTGGGCCTAATCATAGCTTTGAAACAACATGTGTAAAAAAAACTTTCCAGATTTTGAATGTTATTTTTAATGTTAATTAGTATCATATTTATAGTTAAAATAAGCATTATATTTTACCAATTTGTATCATTTTAAACAATATAGCAATTTTGATTATGCACTACAATTAAATGTTAAATTAATATAATGACAAATGTGAGTATAGAAAATATAATTTTTTATTTTTATATATTTTTTTGCATTGTTTTTCAATGAAAAAGGTGAGTCATAAGTAGGGCCAGACTTTGCTTTTTCTGTTCAGAATTTTGTACAAAAAAAATTATTACATTTAAAAATGTAAAAAAAATAGATAAGGAAAAATACAGAATGTGCAGATTTATGTGGGCCTAATCATACGTTTGAAACAACATGCGTAACAATAATTTTTCCAGAACCTTTTTTCGATTAAAAAAAAAAAAGTTAATGTTTATTTTTTTGCCTTTTCTGTTTTTTTTTTTTTTGTAAAAATAACAACAATAATAATAATTAATTAATTAATTAATTAATTAATTAAAGTTTAAAAACATGCAGATTCATGTGGGCCCAATCATAGGTTTGAAACAACATGCACATGGAAAAATATGAACCTTCTTTTTTCTTTAGATGTTAATTAGCATCATTTTTATAGTTCAAATAAGCAGTTTGCACCAGTTTACCAGTTTGCACCATTTTAACCATGCAATATAGCAGATTTGATTACGCAATACAGTAATGTTACTGTCACAATCTGCAGCGATCTAATCCTTGCGGATCGCTTAAGAACTACACACACACCATATTAAATAACTCCCAGCACGCTCCTCGCACACACCATTTTCTTGCTTCTGCTGACAGCAAACACACACAGCTGAAGCTATTCATGGACTGATTCAAGGACTATATAAAATAGCAGACACACACACACACATCTGGGCTGAGTCTTGTTTATCTGTTTTGTTAACTTTACAGCGCGTTTCCCGTGCCTTGCCTTGACTTGGTTGACCCTTGCTTTGTCTGTTTGTTTAAGTTGCTTGCCACTGGGACTGAACATTCTTTAACTATGGTTCTGGATTCTCTTTATGTATCTGTTTGACCCTGTTGACCGTTGCCTGCCTAGCTATTATTGTATTAAACCTGCACTTCAACTCCAATGTCAGCGTGCATCACGTTACAAGTTACGTTAATATATTGACGAATAAGAAAATAGAAAATACAGAAATAGACGTTTTTGCATTAGTTTCAATGAAAAAAAAAAATGAAGTAATAAATAAGGCTTTTTTTTTTTTGCTCTTTCAGTGCAGAACTTTGCAAAAAAGAATTCATGCAGATTTGTGTTGGCCTAGTCACAGGTATGTAGCGACCTGCGTAAATAACAGCAGCCTGTTCATTTTTATGTATTCTGCCCACATGTGTCAGGCAGCTGTACAGAATGTCATTCGGTCTTCCCAAATCCAATAAGCCTCATTGTGAGCAGCAGCCAAACTCTTATCAGACAGCCTGAGCTTGACTCATATTCGCTACATGGATCAGTTCGATAAGAAAAGAGCAACCTGCCATCTTCAATACTCTCCACATCCCAGCAAAAGGATCGACTTACACTCCCTGAGTGACGCCAGCGGCTATGATGTCAACGTTACGTCAGTCACAACACGACAACACACTCTTCTCAGTTACCATTGACTTTTTATTAACAAAAACCTAATCATTAAACAATACCGATGTCAAATTTGACCTTCAAAAACAAAGAGATGTCTCTGAAATGTCTCCTATTTGACTTTGACAAACCGAAGTGCTATAAATCTGTATTTTATTGACAAACTACAGCATGGAGACCCAGTTCCCCTGGATGCAACACTTTCCAGCTGACCTCCATCTCAGCGCAAGACTAATGAAATCCAGAATCAATCCCTCCTAGACGCAGATGAGTCCTAGATTTAATACAGTATGCAATTAACTATTAATATTCCTTCTTAACCCAGAACCCTGGCGCTTAATTTGCGATCCAGAACCACAAAGCCTTCTTTCGCGGTCTAGTACTGTACGTTTCAATGGAAATGTGTCAGAGGGTTTCATTTATCTCTCGTTTTCCCATTCAGTCTCAAGCTTAAATACGACAAATCACACACTAAAACATGATGGGAGGGTAGCTCCATGGCTCAGTGGTTAGCACTGCCGCCTCACAGCAAGAAGGTCACTAGTTCGAGTCCCAGCTGGGCCAGTTGGCAATTCTGTGTGGAGTATGCATGTTCTCCCTTTGTTGGTGTGGGTTTCCTCCGGGTGCTCCGGTTTCCACCACAGTCCAAAGACATGCGCTATAGGTGAATTGGATTAACTAAATTAGCCGCAGTGTGTGTGAATGAGTGTTTATATATTTTCCAGTACTGGATTGCAGCTGGGAGGGCATCTGCTGTGTAAAACATATGCTGGATAAGTTGGCGGTTCATTCCGCTGTGGTGACCCCTCATAAATAGGACTAAGCCAAAGGAAAATGAATGAATGAATAAAACATGATGGGTTGTTATAACCCAATGTTGGGTCAAATGTGGACAAAACCAATGTTTGGTTTATTTATTTATTTTTTTCAATTGAATTCAGTTAACACATTTTAACCAGGGTGTGAATTATAGGGGGGGTTGACCCCCTTAATTCCATCTGAAAACGAGATGTATGGAGGGGTCATCTCTTTAAATTGTAAGAAATAGTTTGATCTGATTTGTTTGTTAAATAATAATATTAATAATTAATATAATATATGATATAAATCTACATTTGAACACCCCTATAACGGTTCATACCACTGTGAACGCAAAATCAGAAACAGAATTCATTCAGCAGTTTAAAACTGGAGCACCGTTGCACACAATAAGTGTTCACAAGACACTTTACTCATAAAATAGTTACTTGTGTCTACATATAGCCTAAAAGCAAAGTAAAATTAGACACAGTTTAAAATAGGCCTAGCTAATCAGGTTACTGTAGGCCAGAATACACTCGATATCCCTCAAAACACTGAAAACCTAAATATATTTGTATAAGTGTGTAACTTAATTAAAAAGATTTGAAGTATTACATAAACATTATGTGAAAATTTTGACTCCCCATGATCATCAATGTATATATCGCACCTTGATTTTAACCCAATAGTTGGATTTGTTCTATTTGACCAAACATTGAGTTACAACATCCAAGCATTTCTTATAGTACACCCAATATTTCATTAGTATTTGTCATTGTTGTATAAATCAGTTTCCTTAAACCCTTCTTCTCATCTAAATCCCCCATTTTTGTCTAAACAAATTGAAATGCTAATGAGAATTTTTAAAAAAGACACCTTTTAATATATGCTGATGTGATGCGATGCAATTGGGAGTTAATGGTATTCTTTGTCATCCAGCAAACACTCTCGTCCTAAATGACAAACAGCGCAGTTTCAATTCTTCAGTATCTTGAAACACAATAATGAAATGAATTAACCTTCCGTATTACTACCTCAAGATGGTTATCCATATGCTGCGTTTCTGGCTAAATGCCTCATAATACTCACACTGGGTGTTGTGCAAAATTTTAAAGGGATAATGTGCTGCCAAAATGATAATGCAGTCATCATTTAGTCGAAATCATGTGAGACCAAATCTGTATAACATTCTGAAGGATGTAGAAATATAAACAGAAAGACGAACCCAATTGATCTACCACAAAACACTGGGAAATCTTTTCTAAAAAATTTTCTTTTGAGTTCAACAGAAGAACATATGGGTTTAAGAATGAATGAATGGTGATAGAATTTTCCATTTTGGGGGAACAATCCCTTAACAACCTTAGTGTTGGACAAACTTTGCTTACCAGTCTTTAAGATCTTAAAATAAAGGTTCTCCAAAAGGATGTTTGTTTTTTTTAAGAAATCCCACATAAAAACTATTTTTGGTTCTCAAGGTCTAAAAAACCTGTATCTACTTTAGGGAGAAATATCCCAAGTCCAAAGATTCTTAGGATCATCAATACCAATGAAGAACCTTTATTTTTAATAGTGCTTAGACATTTATCCAGGTTACTCTGGATTGAAACCATCACTACTTCCAGTCACACTTTATTATAAAGTACAATACTCACAATTGTCAAACCACTAACTAAGATTTTAGCCCAATAAACTACTAGGGTGAACTCAGGCCAATTGGGTCCTCCCAAGTTTTCCTTGGTCATTTCAAATGGCAAAAAGTGTCCCAATAGACCCAAATTCACCCTAATTGGCTGCTTTTTAATAGTTATTAAGGTAGTTATTGGGTTTAGGTTTTGGTAGGATTAGAGATGTAGAAGTACTAAATAAGGCTATCATAATTGTCAACGATGAGAGACATCCTTTATCAAACACTTTCCAATTGTTACCATCAGGTCATCGATATTGTGTTCCTAGGTGTATAAGAAATAGGAAAAAATTATAATTTATGCCCCAAGCAATTAAGTTTTTTAATTCCTCCTCCCAGGCTAGTAGACTGGATATTTATTTAGAGTGGGGGTTCTATGTTTTTAAATGATTTATACACACACACATACATATACATACACATATATATATATATATATATATAATATATATATATGTAAATGTGTGTGAATGTATATATATATATATATATATATATATATATATATATATATATATATATATATATATATATATATATATATATACATACACACACACATACACACACACATACATATATATATATATATATATATATATATATACACATACACACACATATACATATATATATATATATATATATATATATATATATATATATATATACATACTACAGTTGAAGCTGAATTATTAAATTGATTTTATTCTTTTTCTTTCTTTAAATATTTCCCAAATGATGTTTAACAGAGCAAGGACATTTTCACAGTATGTCTGATAATATTTTTTCTTCTGGAGAAAGCCTTATTTGTTTTATTTTAGCTAGAATAAAAGCAGTTTTTAATTTTTTAAAATTCCATTTTAAGGTCAAAATTATTAGCCCCTTTAAGCTATTTTTTTCTTATAGTCTACAGAACAAACCATCGTTATACAATAACTTGCCTAATTACCATAACCTGCCTAGTTAATCTAATTAACCTAGTTAAGCCTTTAAATTTCATTTTATGTACTGTCATCATGGAAAAGATAAAATAAATCAGTTATTAGAAATGAGTTATTAAAACTATTATGTTTAGAAATGTGTTGAAGAAATCTTCTCTCCGTTAAACAGAAATTGGGGAAAAAAATTAACAGGGGGGCTAATAATACTTACTTCAACTGTATATATATATATATATATATATATATATATATATATATATATATATATATATATATATATATATATATATATATGCCAAATGTGAAATGAAATTTCCCTATAGGGACAAATATACTTAACTAACTAACTAGAATAAGAGCTTACTTTATAAGTACTAATAAACAGCCATTATCTTAATAAGGCATGTAATAAGCCAATAGTTAAGAGAGGGAATTGGTACTTAGACTAAAGCGTAACTCTACAATCTACTGGTGATGCTTTAACCTAAACCTCTTTTTTTTGGACTCACCTGTGGACATTCATCTCTTGAGGTGGTCTGGTGGCTTTATCGTAGGCCACTTTGGCAGAAATCCCCAGGATGATGATGAGGGCGATGACCCCGCAGGTGATGTAGACGGTGGTGTTGGTCTGGTCCAGTGCAGGGTCATATGTGTCCCCTGTGGGTGCCGGTGAAGGCGGTTGGGTTTTGATCCAGTCGGGTGTGTTGTAGTTGGTACAGACTCTCTGATCCAGTCGTTTGGCTTTCACGGGACAGCAGAAGCGCAGAAAGCAGCTCCCGCAGCAGTACCGGTGGTCAGTGTTGTTGCAGGCAAACTCTTTGTCGTACTGACCACTCACATCATAGTAGCCTAGACAGGTGTCATGATCGCCGATGATGGGTGCCTGGACTTGGGTGATCCGTCGGGGCGCCACTGTTGGTGCAACCGTGCTGTTGACCTCCTTAACTTTTGGAGGTCTTTTTGGAGGTGGTTTGCTCCTCTTGGCTGTGGATGCGCTCAGGACGCAGAGTGGGTCTAGATAGACCAATAGAAGTAGGAGATGTCGTATCCCCATGGCTTCAGGGTGTGTTTCTCCTCGTTTTATGACTTACTCAAACCAGCACTGACCCGCTTGTCACGCAGTCTTGCGGGTCCTCCATTGTCCATCTCCACGCATCATCAATTCAACAGTCCTCCTCCCTAAGACTCTCATTCTTTAAGGCATACTGCTTACAGAGTCGAGCCAGCAACTGTCCATTGCACATTTCAGGATGAGTGGACGGAGTCTCAAAACTTGAAATCTATTCGCTCAAGAACTGACTACATTATGTTAATCTGAAAAGCAAAAGATGAGGGAAAGAATTACACTCTTCTCTACATATTAAAATGCCTCAGTCTGCATGGTTTCAGCACCACGGACAGCGCAGTTCTTCCAGTTCAAGTTGTTCCTGCGAGATTCATTACATACTCTTCACAGAAATAGAAATCTATACTAAAATCAGCACGTGTAGACTAACAACAGTGCTTACAAAATCCGTGAATGCTGTATGAATCTGTTGCATAATGCTAACATATCATAAAACCAATATAAATAATGAAAAAAATCAAAACCCATTTACAAGTCATACTTTCCACATTCAAATGAATATAAATTAATAATACATAAGTTAATACGATTAACGCAAAATACTTAAACTCAATAAAAATAATTAACTAGTCGTGACATTTATCCATTTAAATATTCATTCCCAATTGTACTGCACATATCCTTAAACCTAAATGCGTTTCAAGTGATACCATTTACAATGACTGATTTAAAAAATTGCTTCGTATGAATGAATGAATCAACGACTACGTTGAGTAACACCAACTAAACTAATTTTTAAAAACCCACATCGTTTTGACATAGCTCCATACAGTAAAGGCTGCATATTTTCACTTTTCCAGTGCAGTACAGCGAAAAAACGCTTGCAAATCAAATATAAAACTACTCACGTAACCTCTGACGTTCCACATTCATTCATGAAAGAGCTAAAAAGTGGATTTTACATTGAAGAAATCGTCACAACTTACGAGTCCAGTGCGCTCGGATGCGGGATGTCCGTCACTGTGATTGCGAGGAACTGAGAGAGAAAGAGACGCTCCTGCGCTCCGCCTCCATCCATCCACTCTCTCCCTCTCTCTTTTTCTCCCTTGTACTTCTTTTTTCCCTTTTTTCTCCCTTGTACTTCTACACGTCACCGGCAAGTCAGGTAATTACAAACCCGTCTCGGGTAAACGCTCTCCTGCTCATACCTTCAGGCTTCCCGCAACAACCCACGCGACCTCTCAACAACTGCATTATAGTGTCATGGACAGCCTTTGAACACTTAGGACAGGTTCGTGGATCAGCATTCCTGTCAGGAAAAACATATTCGTTTCATAAAACTGCACTACAGCTCGAAACGAAGGTTAATTCAGTGGTCTCCGTATAATGTAGGGTTGTTAAAGCAGTAAAATGTCATAAGGAAGTAATCAACCTTATTTAATTTGATAAAACTCTATTTTAATCTACCTAACGTTCTTGTTTCTTTGACGAACACGATCTGTTTGCGGAAATTGTTTATAAATACTCGATCATGTACATTATTTTTATAGGCGTATAAGACATCGATTAACAAAAATGGCCGTTATGGCCGTTAATATTTGAATTTTACGAGCGCGCGAAATTTAAAATTTACAGTCTTGTTTATGCTGGTAATGTAGCCAGCATAAGTAAATTTTGATGCTGGTTTTATTAGTGGTCTTGCTGGTATCAATCTTGCTGGTCTTAGTGGAGGTCCTGACTAGCATTAACACCAGCAAGACCAGCATTGAAATCAGCATCAAAACATACCTTACCAGCAAATGCTGTTTTTTCATCAGGGTATTTTGCTAGCCGATCTTGTTATTCTTTAGGTCAGTGGTTCTCAAACTGGGGGTCGCAGAATAATTTCAAGGGGTCGCGAGAGTGATTTAAAAATTGTGTATTTTCAGTGATTAAAATAAATATTTTTCAGTATTACAAGTGAAAGCTAATATTTTCAGATTTTTAAAAAGATATTACTGATAAATTCATAAAGTATTTAGGACACATTCAGGCAGAATGCATCTTTGTACTTGAAGCGCAGCGCTCAGGAACAGTTTAAAACTGTTGACATGTCAACTTGCCGCAGTAAACAAAGCCTTCAACGCTTGCCCCGCCTTCGCGCTCTTCTTATTGGCCCACTGCTCTAAGAACTGAACACGAATGATTGGTTAAAATCAGCTGTCAATCACTCAGTCAACGCCTCCTGTCTTCAGATGACAGGAGCTACAACCGCGAAAATGTAAAGTGCTGAAGATGAGAGAATGAAAACAACACTGACAGATTTTGACTTAGAAACACCTAAAGCTACAAATAATGGCACATCTGATTACTGATCATGTGGTGAATGTTAATCCACCATCTACACTTTTTGAAGAGTGGATAAAAGACTTCCATTGGGCTCAAGTCTGCTATGAAAATAACTAAAGCATTCACTGTAAAGTCTGTGGGACGGAATTTTCAGGTAACAGTTTGCCACTGAATCTACACATTTTAAGCACGAGAGTTTCTGTTTAATCCTTTATTTAATCGCCAGATGCTGTCAGCCGTACAAGTGGCTGCTATATGTAAAAGTTAACACCTTATACACCATCGCAAAAGGGCTTGCACTGACTAAGATTAAACTAATATTGCAGCTCATGAAAAGAGCGGTATTGCTATTAAAATGACGTATGCACATAATAAGGTATATGTCAAAAGCATCTGTGCAATATCAGACACCAGGCGTGAGAACACAGCACAGTTATCGTTAACAGATTCATTAATGAATTCATGTCAAGCAGTGTGCAGGGCCGGTGAGCGGTTCGTCCGTGATATCTTTTGGTCACTCAATTATGCTACAAAAATGTATTTTCTTGTGATAACAGGATTTCATAGAGACATATTTTCCACACGCATGCATATATACTTTTTAGCTTGTTAGTTTTGATTATTGTTGATTTCAAAATGCAATAAATCTGTTTATTAAACTTGTAGTAACAGCGATAATTGGTGGGTGCCACTAAATTTTGGCTGGTGCGCCTAAATGTTTAAAGTTAGAAGCACCAGTGTTACCAAGCAAAAATGTTAATTTCGAACCCTGTAATGTATATTGCGAACAGCTTTAAAAAAAAAAGCTATTTTTATTGTTCATATATACTTTGGTAGTGGAGGGTCGCGAGTTCTTGATGATCTCACAGTGGGGGTCGCTGGTTTAAAAGTTTGAGAACCACTGCTTTAGGTGACCAATTGATCTGTGCAAGTTAATTCAGTGTGTGTGTGTGGGGGGGGGGGGGTAATTTTTGGTAATCTTTAATCAAAGTCTGACCATTTGCTTCTGCATTTGGAGTGGCAGTCTTTCTCTGTTGATGTCAGTTTGACAATTCAGCCAAAATATTCTTAACCACGTTAGCTTGCTAACGCTGCAATGATGAGTAAAAGAAAACCCTTAACTAAAAGTCGACCAATGCTGCCCTAATGAACACAAGTTTGTGGCAAACCTTTATAAAACCTCAAACAAGTACACTTAATCTTGTTTATTCACAAAGAAATCAATTAATAAAGATGGCCTATAAAACGTTAAAATATATGTATATATATATATATTTTTTTTTTTTTCTAATGATCATCTACACTCACCGGCCACTTTATTAGGTACACCTTACTAGTACCAGGTTGGACCCCCTTTTGCCTTCAGAACGGCCTTAAACAGTCGTGGCATAGTTTCAACAAAATACTGGATACATTCCTCAGAGATTTTGATCCATATTGCCATGATAGCATCCCAGTTGCTGCAGATTTGTCGACTGCACATCCATGGTGCAAATCTTCCAACCCAGGCTCATTCTGAAAACGTTTCTGGAGACCGCAAAATACGCCCGGCGACATGTTTTTCTGCAGTTTTTGTTTAAGCGAATCCATGAGAGGCCGCTGTATACGCTTTTTGAGATCTCAAATTTCCCTTGTGAGTGCCATTCGTGCCTGCTGTTCTCGCGTAAACCCACCAGAGGCCGCTGTCGACTGACTTTTTGACCGACTGAGCGAACGATCAACTGACCCACACTCCCCCTTCTCTAAACACAACCAATTTTATAGATTGGCCCGTCCACCCACTTCCCTAAACTCAACCAACACGTTTCAAAAGCAGTCCAAAAAAATAAAAGCCTTTGTCAGATGTTTTTTACCACGTTTTCAGATTTTACCACATTCTAACCCTGTTATTCACTTGTTTGTTTTATTTTTTGGATTCTGTTTTTGTCTTATCTGCTTTCTGGAACTGCTCTTCACCAGACTCAAACCCCGTCGTCGTGGTCAACTCCTCTCTGCGTCTCAAGTCCGCCGACGTACATGGCACGCCAACGGGACAAACTGGTTGCAGCCGGAATGGCGTCCATATTGAGGTAAGCGTCAGCTGGTAAGCACGAAAGAGAACGCCGTCACACCGCCCTGTAGCGTTTGTTTATTTTTTTTTATTAAACGCAGCCATACGTACCTCCGGCTACGTAATTTGCGGTCTTTAGAAACGTCTGTAGGGCTACGTTTACAGAATGAGCCTTTGTTGGAATCTCCCGTTCCACCACATCCCAAAGATGTTCTATTGGCTTGAGCTCTGGTGACTGTAGAGGCCATTTGAGTACAGTGAACCCATTGTCATGTTCAAGAAACTAATCTGAGATTATTCAAGCTTTATGACATGGCGCATTATCATGCTGGAAGCAGTCATCAGAAGATGGGTACACTGTGGTCATAAAGGGATGGACATGGTCAACAACAATTCTTAGGTAGTCTGTGGCGTTGACACAGTGCTGAAATGGAACTAATGGGCCCAAAGTGTGCCAAGAAAATATCCCCCACACCATTACACCACCACCAGCCTGAACTGTTGATATAGAGTAGGATGGATCCATGCTTTCATGTTGTTGACGCCAAATTCTGACCCTACCATCCGAATGTCACTGCAGAAATCAAGACTCATCAGAACAGGCAACGCTTTTCCAATCTTCTATTGTCCAGTTTTGGTGAGCCTGTGTGAATTGTAGCCTCAGTTTCCTGTTCTTAGCTGACAGGAGCGGCAAAAGGTGTGGTCGTCTGCCACTTTAGCCAATTCACCTCAAGGTTGTGTGTTCAGAGATGCTCTCCTGCATATCTCTTTTGTAACCAGTGGTTATACAATTGTAATAAAAGGGTCTACTTAATGCTCAGATTTTCTACCCTGATTTTACATTATCAGCTTTGAAAATTCAGATTTACTATATATATCGAAAGCAATGCATTCTGTAAGCAACCATATATATGTACTATGTTAGTCTGAATACACTGCTATTTCAGTTTAAGACAAGTGCTCTTGGAAACAGTAGGATGTCAAATCACTCAGCATTCATAAACAATCCCTAGAACAATATCTGCGTTTTGTTGTCATAAGGTCTGATCCATTCTGCAGCTTATTTTGGTCATGAGCTACCCACTGACTGACTTGCAAAAGTGGTCAATAGCTGTTCCTACAGTAGCCTGCCTACATGCAATTTAAGGAGGGCAAGGTTATCCGAAAAGCATGGAGCGCCACTGACATCCACTTCTGGCTGAATCTAAAAGTTCAAAATATGAGAAAAAAAAAATGAAAAAACTGAAGGCAGGAACTGACTGTATTGTGAAAGTGTGCAAAATGACTACATCAAATAAAATAATGCTAAAATTGGTCTAGTTTTCAAGTGCTTTGTTGTGCTTTAAAAAAAATGAGCATTTTTGGTAATTTCCGAGATGCACTCAACCAGTTAACTACCCATAAAATGAACATGATAGATTTGAAAGTGTTGTAGATAAGCCCCTATGACTCTCAGCCTTGCCCGACCCCTAAAATCTAATTCGATTAAATGAATATTGTTTTGGATCAACAATAATGTATACAAGAGCAGTACACAATTTGGAGCATATAATGAAATCTGACTTTTTAGTCGCTCAATATGCTGTACAGGACATTGAGTTCAGTGGAGATTTGATACTCTACGATAACAGAATAATTAAAGACGGCCAGATAGATTTAAGGCCTAGATTTAAGCCTTCTTAAGAAGTCAAGTTCAGGAAAAGATTATAAAACCCTGACTCATCGTTGTTGGAAAGAGGCCCGAACTTAGATGTATTGGACAGCAAGAAAATACAAATATCAAAAAGAACATTGGGAAAAATACATTGAAATGATATTATCAAACATAATTTAGATGTCTAGAGGAGTGAAGCAGTTGATTAAGAGAAACAACAATTAATGACTGTTTTGTACTGAAAAAAAAAATACATGCTGTTCATAAAGCAGACTTTAATAGGATTTCTGTCTTTCAAACTGCGCCTTTTCGATCTCCATTATATAAAATAAATGTTTCATGGCAGAAGTGCAGTAAACAAGCATTTGGCAAGCTTATATACGCTATTAATTACGGATTAAAACTCTGAAATGCCAAAATTCAAATACATAGCTTGGTGTATTGTGCAAAAAAAAAGGCCAAAAACACAGTTTTTAATGCTCTAGTTTAGGGCTGAACGATACTGGAAAAATCTGATATTACAAAAATCTGATATTGCAATATTTGTTTTGCCGCGATATACATTGAGATATGAATACAATTTTACCAGATGGCTTGAATAGCTCTATTTGTGAAAAAATCATTAATTTAGATTGGGTTGGGTTAAAGTGTAGTTGGGTTGATTTTGTAAGGGTGTGAATCATGTATAACAAATGTAATTGCAAGAATAATTACAATAGAGCAAAGAAAAAAGTTAAATAAACATAAATACCCCCCCCCCCCCACACACACACACACACACACTCAAACCCAGCCAGGACTCAAACCAGCAACCCTCTTGCTGTGAGGCGACAGTGCTAACCACTGAGCCACTGTGCCGTCCTAAGATAATACTTTGTGAGTGCTAATAATCAGTTAATATATTAAGGATATATTAGGTAATAAGCCAGTTGTAACTGTTGTGAGATGTTACATAATCCAAAATGTTACTGTAGTTTAAACACATTTGTAATGATGTTATTCTTCATTTTTTAAGTAACCCAACATTTATGCACACTACATTTTAGACATTTTATTGTAATTTTGAAGTAACTTACTGTAAGCAAGAGCCCCTTTACAGTAACTGTAAATGTGTTTTACAGTAGCAGGGCACCACCACAATTTCATTTTACACTAAAATATCCTTAACGCAACTACTTTTTAATGGTAAAATGCCATGTTCCACATTTTGATTTTACAGTATGACAATTTTTACAGCTATTTAGCACAACTGCCCCTTTACGGTAACTTACCTGTAAATGTGTTTTACAGTAGCACAACCCTACTGCAGTTTCATTTTACAGTAAAATGTTCTTAGTGCAACTACTTTTTGTGGTAAAATGCCCTTTACCACATTTAGATTTTACAGTATGACAATTTTTATTTACCACAACTGGCCTTTACAGTAACTTACCTGTAAATGTGTTTTACAGTAGCAGGGCCCTACCGCAATTTAATTGTACAGTAAAATCGCCTTACTGCAACTACTTTATATGGTAAAATACCATTTACCACATTTTGATTTTACAGTATGACAGTTTTTACAGCTATTTAGCACAACTGCCCCTTTACGGTAACTTACCTGTAAATGTGTTTTACAGTAGCACAACCCTACTGCAGTTTCATTTTACAGTAAAATGTTCTTAGTGCAACTACTTTTTGTGGTAAAATGCCCTTTACCACATTTAGATTTTACAGTATGACAATTTTTACAGCTATTTAGCACAACTGCCCCTTTACAGTAACTTACCTGTAAATGTGTTTTACAGTAGCAGGGCCCTACCGCAATTTAATTTTACAGTAAAATCGCCTTACTGCAACTACTCTATATGGTAAATTGCCCTTTAGCACATTTTGGTTTTACAGTATGACCATTTTTACAGTACTTTTACTGTTATTTAAATTTTAAACTAGCACTACAATATCTTTTTAGCATTTACTATTGAATTAATTACAAACAAGTGACGAGATTACAGCTGTATTTTTATTATTCATTGTTATTATATCCATTTTAAATGGTTTACATAGGTAATTGTTATTCAATAATCCATTTTAAATACATTTTGTGATACAAGTTGTTTATTGATCTTTTTTTCCATTACATTAGCAGTACTTGAATAATTTAAATACAGTAGAATACTTCAAATTCCTAATATGCCTAATATAAGTTACTGTAATCTTTTACAACTACCCACAATGCAGTGCATAAACAGTAGTGAACTGTGTTTTTTTTTGCAGAAAATAACTGTAAAAGTGTGGCAAAGTCTAACATGTTTGCAATAAAAGGTATTTACCTCGTAATAGTAGAGCTGTCATTTTAATGAAAACGAAAGCCGAAGCAGCTTCATTGGATGTCTTTCAAAAGTAAAGTGAGCGAGTAATTTGCAGACACTGTTAAATCAGGAAGAGTTTGAGGAACACGTCTCGTTTTATGAGCTCTTTGGTCGGGAGGTTTGCAAACGAGTGCTGTCTTTCTGTCAATCAGTGTGTGTGTGAGTGAGACAAGCGCACAGTTTGAGGACGGATTGTCCATTAGATTTTAACTGCTCCCACCTTAAGACTGCGACCTCAGCATAAAAGAGAAAGAAAAATCCTTGACAGATAACGTCAGCGCTGACATTGGCTCAGGAATTATGAGGCAGAAATTTCGGCTCTCTGAAAAGGCGTAATTAATCACAGAGGAATATTCAGCTGTGAAGACGGTGCGCCCACACAAGCTGTTCCTCCACGGGACCTCCTATAGCGATGAACCCCTGGACTGTAAACATTTCAGCATTCATAACTGCTTAGCGCTTGATTGATAAACCGAGAACAATTGCTGACTAGCCCAAAAGTTCAAACTTAGACTCTATCAGACTTCTAATTAAAGGATAGGAACAATAAGCAGAATATTAATGGGATTTTAGTATGGATAAGGGGTGTTCTTACGGAAGGTACATATTGAAAACGCAACACAAGCTCATTGTGAAAACGTACCCCAGCATACGTTTCTGGAGAGCACAAATTATATAGCCAGAGATAAGTATGGCTACAGTTAGTCTTTAAAACGAACGCTACAGGGCGATATGACGCCACTGACAGCTTCTGTTTCTTTTTGCACTACCAGCTGACCGCTTACCTCTGTGTGGACGGCTTTTCCGCTGTTACCAGTGTGCCCAGTGGCTCACCATGTACGTCAGAGGACTTCAGATGCAGAGAGGAGTTGACCTTGAAGACGGGGATCGAGTGTGCCGAAGAATGGTTCCAGAAGGCAGGTAAAACAAAAGAAAAAATAAACAGGAATAAACAAAAATAAATACCAGGGTGAGAAAGTTGTAATATCTGAAAACGTGGTAAAAATCAGGCTGCCACGAGGGCTTTTCTTTTTCTGCATTGCTTTTGAAAACTCTTGCCAGTTGGGTTTAGGGAATGAGGTGGATGGGATTATCAGTTGGTCGGTCAGTCAGTCAACAGCGGCCTCTGGTGGATTTATGGGAGAACAGCAGGTGCGAATGGCACTCATGAGAGAAATTTGAGATCTGAAAAAGTGCACACAGCGGCCTCCGGTGGATTCGCGAAAACAAAAACGACAAAAAAAAAACATACCTTCTGAGACGTATTTCACGATCTCCAGAAATGTATACATATCAATAATAAGACAGGGTTGTGAAAATGTGTAGACTGTAAAATGCTGGGTTTCAAGTTTATTTCTATAGCGCTTTTACAATGTAGATTGTGTAAAAGCAGCTTAACATGAAAGTTCTTGTAAATTAAAAATGTGTCAGTCCAGTTTTCAGCGTAGAACTTCAGTTTAGTTCAATTTAATTCATGGACTAGTTTATCCCAACACAAATCGATTAAGTTAACAAATTTAAGTGAATTGAACATAAAACAGTTAAGTTGTCCCCTAAATATCTCAAGAATTGGGTTGTTTCAGCTCATTTTAAAGACGTAGATTGAACAACCAGCACATTTTGTATACATGCACTGTAAAAAATGTAATGACAAAAAGTCAAGACAGCATATTTTTATGTTGCTTTAACTTAATTTATTAAACTAATCAGGTTTCAACATTTTAAAAAGTTTAACTTAATATTTTAGTCAGTTTGATTGGTGTAAATTGAGATGACTAGAAAAAAAGATTATTTGATTCAACAAACAAATTTAAGGCAGCAAGATTTGTTTTATCGTGTGCATCTAAAGCAAAAATAGAAATATTTTTTTCAGCAATGCAATACAAGATCCATTTCATGTTTTTCAAAAAAAATAATAATTAAGGATGCGTTCCCACATTGCAGATTTGGTTCAGTTAATTGATTCCCTGAATTCCTGGGTTTGCTTTGACTCCTTTACACATTTTTTAAGCACTTCATGAGTTTCTGACTGATGAGAATCGAATGCTAATCAAGCCCAGAATACTCTTAGGGTTTGGTACATGAAGCAGAAGCTAATGCATACTTTTAGTGAAGTTTATTTATAAACTAATTTTGAGAGGAGCATGTGATGATGACGGCTGGTTTTGCATTAGCTAATGCATGATTCACCAATAAGACGATTCCTAACTCACTATAAAAAACCAGAGTTTCTTACCTCAGTTATCTTCGTCTTGAAGAATTTCCCTTCCACCTCTACTCCACCTTTCTCTCTATAGGGCGTCATAGTGGGCCAGTGGTTAGCACTGTTGCCTCACAGCAAGAACGTCACTGGTTTGAGTTTACATGTTCTTCCCGTGCTCGTGTAGGTTTCCCTGGGTTCTTCGGTTTCCTCCTACAGTCCAAAAAATCTAAATTAGCACTATAATCGAGCTCACAACCAGCAGTATATCTCTACGTAGCAAATCATAACCTGTCATCAGCTCTAAACAAAGAGGGGAGAGTTCACAAGACCTACCTGAGCTCAAACTCCCCTCTCGCCCTGCAAATGGGAGGAAGCACCGGGCTCAAGGAACTTATGACATTAGGGCTCTCTCCTGGGACAGCATGCCACATATTTTTTTTTTGGCGCTCTGATCTTTCACTAACAGTGTAATGATAGACATTGGCGATGAAGTAGAGGATCCACATGCAGGTTTTATTAACAAAAAATAATCGTCCAGGCAGTGGTCAACTACAAAATCAAACAGTAGCATACAGGTTATACAATATGGTAGTCAAAAAAAACAGGGGAGTTTTTAGTACAGGTGGCCAAAAAAAAAATCAAGAACGGAGAAACCAGGAAATGATCAAACACGGAATGAGTAGATAGGATAAATGCTTCGTAATTCTACAAACAGTGAACAAGACTCAGCAATGTGTGTGCAAATGAGAGGTGACTTTATAGTCCAGGTAATGAACGGAACAGGATGGACTAGATCACTGGTGATTGAGACTGTTTCTCAATATACGTTCTTCAGCGTTCTTCTGTCCTTGTGTTCTCGTGTAACGTCATCATCGACTGCCAAAGTTCAGTTCCACTCAAGACCGCAAGAACGGAAGATGTGTGAAAGTTCCCGATGTGTTTTTAAAATCGAGGACTCATCGATGCAGACTTGAGCACTGAACTCGCTTGAGAAGTCCCAATAGTCATTGTGGCTGAATAAAGGATGTGGGAAGCGCAGCATTTTATATAGATTTATAATTACAGTTCAGAGATAGAACTTATTTGTCTCAGGAGTTTCCATAAATGAGACAGTGAAAGTAAACATTACCATGAAAATGTTGTTGGGGTGTTTATTGCTGAAATTCGTGTTAAAATTAGTTTTATTTATATTGTGCAACATATATTGACAATGTTTTTATGCATAGTATATATATAAAAGGGGAAAAACAATAAATCGTTGTATGAACGCTGCAATGTTTAAATCATTTTCCATTAAAAATGTGTGAAGGTAATGTGACCATCAGGAAGAACCAGGGAAGAACGCAGCATCTCATTTCTCACAAGATGCGTTCTCTGTTCTCGTAATTTCCCCAATTCGTTTGTCCGAGGTAACTTGGCAAGACCGGTCTCTACAAGAACACAAGTCCATTCTCTGCATTCTTGGACTTAAGAAACAGCACGTGACAAACAGCAAACTAACAACTGGAGGGGTGTGGCTAAATACATTTCACCCAAGCCATCAAACTGACATCATCAGAAAAAGAACTGCAGTTCCAGGGCGGAATCAAATAGAATTTAGAATTTAACTAAAGATTACCAAAACAGGGCATCTGCTGTGTAAAACATATGCCAGAGTAGTCGGCAGGTTATTTCGCTGCCGGTGAATGATCAAGGACTAAACTGAAGGAAAATGAATACATTAAAATGAATCACTAAACGGCCTAGGACCTCAATACATTACAGATATGCTCACTGAATACAAACCTAACAGATCACTCAGATCTTTAGGATCAAATAGATTAGAAATCCCAAGAGTTCAGTCAAAGCAGGGTGAATCGGCTTTCAGCTACTACGCCCCTCGCTGCTGGAATCAGCTTCCAGAAATGATCAGATGTGCTCCAACATTAGGCACAATCAAATCAAGACTGAAAACACATCTGTTTAGCTGTGCCTTTACTGAATGAGCACGTACGACAGATCGAACTACTATGTTTTTCTCTTCTTTTTAATTCTTTTATAAGACATTTTATCAGCTTTTATTTTTATTTATTTTATTTTATTTTTATTCTTACCATTTTATGTTTGTTTTTATTTCTCTTATACTTGTTTCTTTTATTCCTGTTTATGTAAAGCACTTTGAATTGCCACTGTGTATGAAATGTGCTATATAAATAAACTTGCCTTGCCTTGCCTTGCCTAATGAATTAATTTTGATTTTATGTGGACTTTAAGTTCCTTCATAAACTATATGCATAATTATTTTTAAATTACTATTATTATTTTGTATCTTTAGATTAGGCCTTAAGAACAAGCTCCAATCAAACCAGGACTAAACATAATATTTAAAAGTTTGGATCAAAAGAACCAAGAGAACAAAAGTACAAGTCTGAACAAGCTTTTTCTTTAATCTGATGCTGATTTTGTAGCACCTATTATCAAATGAAAAGATTTCTTGAATGTTTAATGGTTTTAATGAGACCATTCTGTAGATGATGATAAGGAAACATTATTTTATATAGCGCAAAACACTTTTAACTGTATTTTTAATGCATTTTTGCATAGCTGGAGCACTCTGTGGATCAATCTACTTCAAGGACTGGAATGTTTTACATTATATTAAGATTTGCTGAGCATCATTTCCCTTTTAATTCTATCCTCTAGCTTCCTGAGGGGAAAAAATGAAGAAAAATGTCACTTGTAATAAGAAAATAACATGGGTAATATTTGTCTTAATATCCACCTTTACTCCAGACTTTCTCAACTCCTGCCATAATGATGGAGGTACAGAAATAAATCGGCTTGAAAATTACAGGTTTCTACCAAAATAATGAATGTGGAGCAGCTCAGGGGAATTTGATGAGAAAGGTTGGTATCTGCTGACTTCACATTGAGATCTATTGATTTGATGTTCAGTTTTGTTGTCATAGCAAATCAGAGCACAGTTTGAAACTTTATTAATGTCTCTATTGAAATTATAGACAAGCTGGGGGTCTTTTTATTAAGATCTAAAAGGCAGAGACTGCTGCTTTTTGTCGCTATCTAGAAGAAACAAGTGACCCTTTTTAGATCCAATAGACTCATTTCTGTGTTTCTCGTGAGTCCAAGTCGTCATAATTTGGTAAACTTAGAGCGCAGTGAATGAGAGAAAATCAGCAGAATGAACCGCCAACTATTCCAGCATTTGTTTTACACAGCAGATGCCCACAAAAAATGATGATGTTTGGAGGTGTAACAAAGATTAAGGGCTCTATTTAACAATCTAGGTGCAAAGTCTAAGAAGTCACAAGGACCAAAGCATTAAGAGCAGGTCCAAATCCACTTTTGCTATTTTAAGTATGGAAAAATATGCTCTGCGCCCTGGCGCATGGTCTAACAGGGTTGTGCTTATTGTTATGGGTGTGTTTTGACCAATCAGGGTTTCATTTTCCATTCCCTTTAAGGGTCAGTTGCGTTGCACCATGGTGCATTTGTTATTTATATGGTGACTTTGTAAGTGGAAAAACTTCACTAGCGAGAAAACAGATAAACAGACCATCTGCAGCGAAAAGATAAAGAATGAGCCTCCTCCATTCGTTTTTTTTTTTTTTTACTTTCTCTTTCTCTCTTTTGTGGATAAGGAAATTGTGTTGTACACTCTATTGAAGACATCCATTAGCCTACATTAGATCTGTTCCAACACTATTTCTAAATTCACTTCTAATTTCCAGCAATGGAATAAATGAACAATAATAACGAAGTGTGGTCAAAAAACTTAGAGTTCCTTAAAAGAGCAACACGCCAACATTGCGCCTTAACACACCTCTTTTCTAAACCGAAACACCCATAAGTCCAAAAAGTGGCACAAATGGATTTGCTATTTAAACAATGTGGCAAAAAACTAATTAAAATTAGGGTTGTGCTAGTCTGAAAATAGCAACACATCATGGCAAACCAACACAATCTCACGGCAATTCATAACTTTTTGATTTATTGGCTAATTCGTACGATCTAATTTGTACAATATAGTACGATTTGCTCATCCTCCAATGACGGTTGGGTTTAGGGGTGGGGTTAGGTGCCACGCCTCCTTTTTAAAATCGTACAATTTCGTACGACTGAACTCGTACGAATTCGTACGAATTAGCCACTAAACTGTCAAAACGTAAAATACTTACGTTTTCTCGTGAGATCAGGCTGGGCAAACACATCTTGCGCCGGGTTTATGATAGGGCCCAATATCTATTTATTAAAAAAAAGGGGTTTTCTTACTTGGAATTTTTGTTTTGTTTCTAGTCCAAATATCTAAATTTCAGAGTGAAATTAAGATTATTTTACTTACCCTAGCAGCAGATCATTTTTCTTGTTTAAAAGAAAAATTCTTAATTTTGACCTATTTCTTCTGAAGGTGAAAACAAAACAATATTTTTATTTGATCTAAGAATTTAGATATTTGGACTAGAAATAAGACAACGAAAAGTTTTTTGCATTGTGATTATTTATTTTCTGTGCTTGAATGCTGCATGTTAAAGGTCCCATCAATTTAAAATCAAGTTTTTTAGATGTTAGCATCATTATTATTCATTTTTAGGATATCTATAAGCTAGTGTGCTTTAGAAAAAGTGACAAAATTTGCATTTAGAAGATATAAAACCAATATAATTATGTAAAGTTTGTCACTTCCGCCTAAATGGATCAGTTTTTTTCATGTCAAATTACAACCAATCAAATGCTCTCTAGTATCTGACGTGCCCCGCCCCCTTCAAGACGCCTCTCGTTTTGCTTTTCATTTGATGCGCTTGAGCTCAACCACTCTCACTGGCAGAGCAGTAATAAAACAAAATGCTATTGGCTGCTTTTTAAAAAAAGGGGGAGGAGCTACACTCAGTCCCACCTCGCTTCGTATTTCGATTGAGATTACGTCAAACATCGAATAAAAATGCACATTTCAAAGCACTTCACGAGACCTTTAAGACTCGACAGAAAACCGTCAAATAGTGCTATTTATACCATTTCACAATATTTAGCGCAGAAAAATAAAATATCGCAATATTAGTTTTCCAATATCGTTCTGTCCTATGTAATATTTACATTTTTTAATTCATTTACTTTCAAAAACATAACAATTTAGGCCAAACTCTATTCCATTGTGTTGTTTCAGAGACTGATGTCCTCAGAGGAACCGCTGCAATTGCTAGTGAACTTTTAAATCATTAAAAACCATCAGTTAAATGACAAGCAAGCAACCAATTAAGCTTCAACCCAACCAAGACTCTACCAGAGCTGTGAGCTGAATACAAATCCAGGCTTCGGTGGTCCCTCCTCGACCCTGAAACACACTCAATTAGCTTTAGTGCATACAGTACAGTAGCCCGTACAGTTTTATCATGCATGCACACACTTACATCCGTAGAGAGATCAAATGTGGACACATGTTGCTCTGTATCTCCTGTAGCAATGAGTCGAATCCACCGCAGCGTCCTTATGAGATAAGACGGGGGAGAATTAGCATGGTCTTATCGTCACGTTCCTGCTCATCAGGGCTCAGAAACTCAGCGTGTGGTCTGGAGTAAGATCACAGTGCTGGATTCAAAGGCGTTTAATGTAGCTCTGCAGATCGAGGTTCTCTGACCCGGCATCCCTCGGGAGACTGTTGTGATAGAAAGAAAGCAATGGAAACTGACACTAGAACAGCTTCAGAAATGTCTCTTATCTTTCAACATGATAGAGCGACTCTGACTGGAGTACTACGGGCTGTACTGTATAATACCTGCAGTGTGCAACAAGAAATATAATAGAGAGTCCTATATTGTATATACACCCTCACCATTCGTTTTTACCATATAATAGAAACACTGTTACTCACCCTTCAGTTGTTCCAAACCTATTTGACTTTCTGTCTTTTACACAAAACAAGATATAACACCTGCAGTGTGCAACAATAAAGCATTTCTATTAATAGTGAGTTACAGTTGAAGTCAGAATTATTAGCCCCCCAGTATATATTTCTGCCAATTTTTTAACAGAGAGAAGATCGTTTCAACACATTTCTAAACATAATAGTTTTAATAACTCATTTCTAATAACTGATTTCTTTTATCTTTGACTTTATATTTATCTATTACAGTAAATAATATTTGACTAGACATTTATCAAGATACTACAGGGTGGGCCATTTATATGGATACACCTTAACAAACCTATTGGGAATTTGAGAAGAAAAAGCAATGGTGTGCTTGGTTTTAACGTAACTTTATTCTTTCATGAGTTATTTACAAGCTCCCATATACTAATATGCCACAAACAGGATGTTAATATCACCAACCATTCCCATTTTATTAAGGTGCATCCATATAAATGGCCCACCCTGTAGTATTCAGCTTAAAGTCACATTTAAAGGCTTAACTAGGTTAATAAGGCAGGTTAGGGTAAATAGGCAGGTCATTGCATAACAATGGTTTGGGGGTGTTGGGGGGTAATAATTTTGACCTTAAAATGGTTTAAAAAAAAATCAAAACTGCTTTCATTTTAGCCGAAATAAAACTAATAAGACTTTCTCCAGAAGAAAACATATTATCAGACATACTGTGAAAATTCTCTGTTAAACATAATTTAGGAAATATTTAAAATAAATAAATAAATAAAATCAAAGAGGGCTATTAATTCTGACTTCAACTGTATGTATATATTTGAGATTTAGCCAAAAAAAAAATTCACCCAAAAAATTGCATATCCAAGTCTCAATTTCATCAGCTCCTCAGCATTTGTAAACAAACTGGTGATATGAGCAGTAATGATGGCGCCTGTGTTAATCTGAATAAATGAGTTCTCATGCATTGAAAGTGAAACAAAGTTGATTACCCTTCACAGCACAACGCAGGTCTTCTTGACATGTTGTAATACTGACAGCACAAACCAAACTCTTCTATTTCTCAGCTGTAACTGAAGCGTTTGAGGGCCAAAGCTGACTTTCTTCAAAAGCAGCCAATTAAGACACTGACTGGCATTACGCACATTTGTTAGAAACCTACACAGGTTAGGGTAGGAATTTAAGACTGAAATTGCTGACAACTTCAGTTTCAGGCAAGAACGGAATTAATTATTTCTTTTGGGAGACAAAAAGTCCATTTTTCCAATGCATATTGTCTGGGCATTTCATGCATACAGTTGAGGGCAAAATTATTCGCCCTTCTGTGAAACTTTTTAATTATTTTTCGAATATTTCCCAAGTGATGTTCAAGTTGTTTCATTTCTCACATTTTTGCTTATTATAATTTAGTTTTGAAGAAAGTCTTATTACTTTTATTTTGGCTGGATCGATTATTTTCAAAATTATACTGTATCTATATAAAATCTGCTGAGGGCAGCACGGTGGCTCAGTGGTTAGCACTGTTGCCTCACAGCAAGAATGTTGCTGGTTCGAGTCCTGACTGGACCAGTTGACATTTCTGTGTGGAGTTTGCATGTTCTCCCCGTGTTGGCATGGGTTTTCTTCGGGTACTTCAGTTTGATGTGATAGCTGTTCTTCTTTCTTTTACTATGTTGAAGAAGAGAGAGGAAAACAAAGTGTCGCTGCTTGAATTTACTCCAAAATGTCGTTTTTTTTTTTTTCTTAATGGATTAATTAATACACTTAATACAGTGTGCAAGCTTTTGTATGTGACAAATTTTTCAGATACAAATATGAAAAACTGCATATGAAAATTTTGGACTTTAGTGTACAAAGACCTTAAGTCTACACTAATCTGGAATCATTTAAAATGTTGTCGTTTTCGTCTAAAAATGCTCCATGTCCACAACATTGTTTTCAATTCGTTCTTTCATCCACACAAAAACAACCAACACAAGCTCACGGCAATTTGTAACTTTTTGATTTAGTGGCTAATTCCTATAAATTCGTACAATCTCATTCGTACAATTAAGAATGATTTGCTCATCCCTCAATGACATTGAGTTTTAGGGTGTGGTTGGATGCCAAGCCTCATATTTAATATCGTATATTTTTGTACGACTAAACTCATGCAAATTCGAATGAATTAGCAACTAAACTGACATAAAATAGTTACATTTCCACATGTGATCAGGCTGAAACAACTGAAAACGTTTTCGTTCATGTACTGCGCATGCACACAGATGTAAGACGCTTTTACCTGCATAATATGCACCTGCCGTTTATTTACTTTCCATCTCTTAGAAACGTCACAGCAAATTGTGTCAACTGTGGTCTGCTTTCACCCATGAAATACAGCTCTTTAAAGAGAGGCAATATGGTGCAAGTACAACTGACATTGATCTTTAATAAAGCTGTCAAACTGACAGCATCCAAAACATCTGCTTTACAATGTCGTCTACAATGTTAGCTGAATTGCTCATGACTTCATCACATGACTAAAACACGTCATCAATTTTAAGTTTCACTTCAACAGTCCACACTGCAACATGCAATTTAATCAAATTCAACAATCAACAATCAAATTCAAGCACAATGGACAGCGTTTAAAAAAAAGAATACGTTTTAATTTCCTAAAAACGCAGTCGCAGTGTAGGCGAAAGACCAAAACAGAGAAAAAAACAGGCATTTTAAACGCGAATGTATTATTGTGGACATAGCCTGAGCAGTCACGACAGAAAAATCATCTTATACAGAGGTAAGCAGTCAGTGGTACCGCCCCATAGTGTTCGTTTTACTCACCAAATGCAGCCATATGTGCTCGCAAGCACACGTTTCTTGTTTCTCAAAAATGTACACAAGAGCACATTTTCTCAATGACCCTGTAATGTGAAGGGACGCTGACAAGTGCGGATGCAAATGCAGGGCTTATTCAACATAGAATTGTCAAAACAACACAGGGGCAAACAGATGTATACAGGCAAATCCAGAGTCGTGATCATACAAAAGGCAGGCAGCAGACCATGTAAATAAACAAACAAAGCAAGGGTCAAACACGGAAAGGCATGGCAAAGGAAACTGTCTTAATGTCACAAATAATTAAACAAGACTCAGCAAAGTCTGTGTATGCCGTATTTAAAGTTCATGTAATCAGGCCATAACGATCCTCCAGCTGTGTGATTGAGCATGTAATGAAAGTGAAACAGGAACCGGTGTGTACAAAGTGCATGACGGAATTTGTAGTTCATGTAATGGTGGATTAGCAGTCTGTTAGCAATCTGCAGCCACGAGATCGCTGATAATAATAACAGAGCTTTTGTTGAGTAAATAGTATAAACTGTCATCACGACAAAGACAAAATAACTTAATTAAAATTATTAAGTTTTTAAAAAAAATAAGCAAATGCATTGGAAAAATATTTGGAAATATCACAGGAGGGTAAATAATTTCGTCTTCAACTCTACATAAAATCTGTGCACTGTACAGAGTGTATGGGTTTTTCCCAGTACTGGAATAGGAGATCCGTTGCATAAATCATATGCTGGAATAGTTGGTGGTTCATTCCACTGTGGCGACCTCTGATAGATCAAAGACTAAGCTGAAGAAAAATTTATAAATGAATGAGGTCCTAACCATTGAAAATGATGCAACAGCATTCAGAAATGGCTCACTGTGAAGTCATGCCTGCAGGATCTGAAAAACAAGACCAATTCCGTGCTGAAGTTTATTATCTGGGGCTAGAAGTTTGTCCGAATCACCACCATCCCAATGTGTGAGCAATAGCAACAAACACGTCTAATAAGCAGAGCGTGTGAAAGCATCTCCAGAAACCCCGCCGCGGACGGCCTGCCAAACCGGAGGAGCATTTCGCAGTCTTCACCACCATGAATCAATTACCATTTCTGTCTAAA